>NW_024739802.1:1040000-1240000 GCF_018991925.1 Homarus americanus | reverse complement strand
ATATTCGTCTCTTGTCTCTTGGTATATACAGTCGCCCTGAGGAAACTTGTCAACAACAGTGCTATTCAATCCCTTATACTATCAGGCCATTGAGATTATATTACTCCTCACACAAGGATGATTCAATAGGGTTTGTGTGTGTTGTAACGGCCTCTCAATAAGTACTCAGAGGAACATGTGGATGATAAGAATTAGTGTTGTAAATTATTAATTATTATTATTATTATTATTATTATTATAGTTTCATCATCACCATCACGATCATCACCACCTCCACTATCACCACCTCCACTGTCACCACCTCTACTATCACCACCTCCACTATCATCACCATCACGATCATCATCACCTCCACTATCACCACCTCCACTATCACCACCTCCACTATCACCTCCACCACTACCATCACCACCACAATCATCACCACCACCACTATCACCACCTCCACTATCATCACCATCACGATCATCATCACCATCACATCATCACCACCTCCACTATCACCACCTCCACTATCACCACCTCCACTATCATCACCATCACAATCATCACCACCTCCACTATCACCACCTCTACTCTTACCTCCACCACTACCATCACCACCACAATCATCACCACCCACTATCACCACCTCCACGATCATCACCACCACAATCATCACCACCTCCACTATCACCACCTCTACCATCACCACCTCCACCATCATCACCATCACCATCATCACCATCATCACCACCTCTACTATCACCACACCATCACCACCTCCACATCATCACCATCACCATCATCACCCCATCACCACCTCCACCATCATCACCATCACCATCATCACCACCTCTACCATCACCACCCACCATCACCACCTCCACCATCACCACCTCCCACCATCCCATCACCCACCTCCACCATCATCACCATCACATCATCACCATCACATCATCACCATCTACTATCACCACCCTACCATCACCACCTCCACCATCACCACCACCATCATCACCATCACGATCATCACCACCACAATCATCACCACCTCCACTATCACCACCTCCACTATCATCACCATCACTATCACCCTACCACTACCATCACCACCACAATCATCACCACCTCCACCATCACCACCTCCCATCATCACCATCACTATCATCACCATCATCACCACCTCTACTATCACCACCCACCATCACCACCTCCACTATCACCTCTACCACTACCATCACCACCACAATCATCACCACCCAGTATCACCACCTCCACCATCATCACCATCACATCATCACCATCATCACCATTCTACTATCACCACCTCCACTATCACCACCTACCATCACCCCACCACTACCATCACCACCACAATCATCACCACCTCCACTATCATCACCATCACTATCATCACCATCATCACCACCTCTACTATCACCACCTCTACTATCACCACCTCCACTATCACCACCTCCACTATCACCACCTCTACTATCACCACCTCCACTATCATCACCATCACGATCATCACCACCACAATCATCACCACCTCCACTATCACCACCTCTACTCTTACCTCCACCACTACCATCACCACCATAATCATCACCATTCTGCTGTAATAATCTGAACCTTTAAGTTACAACACAGAATATGAAGCCAGTAACACGACCTCGTATATGACAATTGTATAAGGTAAGTAAGTAATGTCGTAGCTTATTAAGTATTGTACAAGACACCTCCCGCTACTTAGTGCTAATGGCGGTGTTCCTTAACTGTTGCGACCACCCGGGGAGAGAGGAGCAATGTATCCGTGAGGGATAGGCGGGAGGGGAGGGTATCCTTGTGAGGGGCAGAAGGGTGAGGGGATGTATCCGTGAGGGGCAGGACGGAGAGGAGGCTGGGATAGTGTCCTTGTGAGGGGCGTGATGGACGGCGTCCATGTAATGAAGTACGGGAAGAGTCATTTTCTTAGGTGGTCATTCTTGAATGTAGAATGACTGTATATATTACTGACAGTCAGACTTATATAAGGTATCACATCGCAAATACTACAACAATATTGAAACAGAGGTTGTGTATTAATGTTCATACACACTAATAATTAAGGAATAAATGCTTAAAGAAAAGGATTTCTATCATAATCACAAGTTCTATTATCTCCACTAACAACAACAACAATAATAATATTTTGCTGTCACTCGGAATCGGGTATAACAATCATCTAGCGGTGGCACAATGATATGAGTTTTTAGTGACGTCACCTTCGTTGGTGAGCTCTGAGGTGACCGACAGGGCCGTCCACAGATGTTGTATGTGTGGACGGCTACATCTTGTGCAGGAGGGGCGACGGCAGCCTCTTTCCGAAGCTGGCGCTTGTCTGCCTCGGTATGCAGTCGGGTTAACTCGAAAGTATTGACACCTTCTCGTGACCTTTTCCTTTGCCTGCCAGCGTTACGTTTACCATTGTTCGATGATTGTAGAGTAGCTGCTATGGCCAGCCTAACGTCGTTGTTCATGGATAATGCCAACTTCGATGCTCCTGCAGTTGGTGTCAACGAGGATACTGGCCTTTGCCTCTTGTCTTCCCTGCGAACTCGGAGGATGGAACGTAGACTACGTTGGTGAAAGTTTTCAAGTGCCTTAAGGTGCCTCCTGCACGAGTATGTGACCCATATTTCGCTGCCATACAGCAGGGTGGGAAGGACCACTGATCGATATACGTGCAGCTTTGTAGATAATTTCAGCTCCATACAGCTGAAGGCACGGGTACGGAGTTAGCCATAGGCTTGAGATGCACATCTGATCCGTTGTTGAATATTTTCATCGATATCTGTCGGTGGACAGGTGGGAGCCAAGGTACTGGAAGTAGTTAACATTGAGGAGGGTGGTTCACTGGTTCCCTTATCCTGGATGTAAGGTGGAGTTGTGGCTGAACCAGGGGCAGGCTGAAAGAAAATCTGAGTCTTGCATACGTTCACCTCAAGGACGAAGTGTGCATACGCGTGTGCGAAGGTGTTCAGGGTCTCCTGTAGGTCACATTTAGTGTGAGCGACGAGGGTGAGGTCGACTGTATACTGAAGTTCAGTGATGGAAGAGCCCGACACCTTTGTTCCTGACTGGAGCCATCTTATGTCCCTTCATCCGGTACTGGATGTCCACCCTGCCACATAGATTGGCACTGGCACGAGTAAGGAAGGCAGCCAAGAAAATGGAATAGAGAGTTAGTGCCAGTACACAACCTTGTTTTACTGTTTGGATGGCGAGGAACTAATAATAATAATAATAATAATAATAATAATAATAATAATAATAATAATAATAATAATAATAATAATAATAATAATAATAACAGGAAAGAGAACATAAAGAATAATAATAGAACATTCATGACATTGTCAATATCATACAATAGTGATATTGACAGTAATAACCATAATGATAACAACAACAATGCAATATTTTTCCTAATATGGTGGAAAATAGCCGAACAGGTCCTGATCTCCTGCTTCTTGCGATTCAATAGCAAGTGGGTTACACCACCACCTTGACAGGTTGCTTGTCCACCAAAGGTTTGTTCCATCATCAGCAAGCTCTCCCGATAGTGTACTTATTTACTGCTGAGTGTGAGAGGGCGAGAGAAATCCCAGTTCTTCACTCACAACTGGATATCGAACTCGTGTAAGATAAAGGTGCATCATTGCAAAGGTGAACTAGTAATTATCATGTACCGCAGGTGTTCGATAAGGGGCCTGGGTGGTGAGATAACAAGGCCCACTACCCCTAATATCTCCGTTATCTTATCTGGTGGAGAGTCGCAGGCCGTGATGATGGAAGATGTTTTGTAGTGTTTGCGGCTAGCACAACACACGGTAGACGCTGTGTAGTGAAAACAGCTAGTTGTGTGTTCTATAAAGTAAATATTGATAGCAAAAGGTGCTATGTAGCTAATACACTCAGCCGGAGGTGCTATGTAGCTGGTAGAGCTTAGTATGAAGTGCTATGTATCACGTCTACCTAGCGGGAGGTGCTATGTAGCCGGTGTAGTGAGATGCATCGCCAAGCAGGTGATGTCAGAGGTTAAGCTTAGCCCCTCTATCGCGTTCCCCCACTTGGCAGCGGAGTTGAAATTGCATAAGAGGGTTTAAAGCTCCTTCTGAAAAGTATTTCGCAAACATTTGTGTGAAATGTTGATAATAAATTACAATTTTTTTTTTAGGTAATTTGTGATTTTGTCCGCTTAATGTAAAGATCATTTTCCATGTGAGCCACATGCGGCGTTTGCGGCATTCACCCATGTAAACAAACATCGTTGGAATTACCTGATGAGCACTATCCCTGACATCGGATCTCTCCTCGGTCCTCCAGAAGAAGTCATCAAGAATTAATTTATTCCAACACTTGTGAAAAGCCATCACCTTATCCCAGCAGGAAGGTCACTCCTTGCACTACCACCGAGAATGGGAGGAATAGAAATCCCTAACCTGGAGGAGCTTCCTGCCACTGATCACATAGCTCAAAATACCGAGTGTGATGTAGACACCAACGAACTACAGTATACAAGAATAGACGTTCCATTACGACAGAACGGCAGCGCACCCAATTTGAAACTTCAACTACTGATGTAACAACAGCCAGAGACAGTGAAAAAAAAGAAGCAGCACTAGTGGTAGGTGCCTCAAACTGGCTAACAACTTTATCGATAAGAGCAAAGGGTTCCAACCTTAATAAACAAGAATTCACAGACGCCATCGCTTTAAGGTACGGCTGGCCTATGGCAAGGTCTACTTCTATAGACCTTGGCCAGTGGAAGGCATGCCCGCCCAAAGCGTGTGTCGAACGTCCAATGATATCAATTATGCCATAGTGTGCAAGAAGGGGGGTTTCGTTTGTATGATACACGATGAAGTAAGGAACCTCACAGCAAATATACTGAAGGAGACCTGCCACGACGTCACTGCAGAGAGATTCCAGAACGTAGACCAAGGCAGCTTCACTCCTGCTTCTACGCCAGGCTGGCTGAGGTATTATAAGAACAGAAGCAGCAACCCAGATGTTACGTCGTGGTCTGGTTGAGGTGTCGCCTATTATTCTCTTTACTCAGGTCTGCTCTGTTGTTGTCTCAGGGAAGCAACATCACCGGCCCCTAAACCAACAACAGTCGCAGACATAGACTATGAGGCAACAGTCACTGAATGCTGCATAGATCTGCGGCTGAACTAACTCAGCTAGGGTAGATACTTTTGTATTACGATAGTTAGGTAAGAAAAATGTGTGGACAAGGTATAGTTATAAGGGAAGGTCAATAAAAACAAAATTAGTAGTAGTAGTAAACGATATAATACTTAGGCGTAACGATGGGAAGAAGAGGCAGATGACAAGTACGGTTATCAGAGCTTTAAGCACTACTAACAAAAAGATAATTCCCGAGATGAATGTGCTGTGAGTGAGTGCTTGTGGCCCCGCTAGGAAGGTGAGTACATCAGATATCAGAGTGAGTAATTCCACCACTATCTGTCATATATTACTCATGATTCTACGTTACATGAATTCTGATACGTGCGTCATATCTTGAAGGCTTGTTAAGAGGCCAGTCCAGGGGTTCCTAGTTGGCATGACACAGTTTTTGGGGCCTCAGTGTGTTCAGGAGACGTTAATAGTGTACAGGAGACGTTAATAGTGTTTATATGTGTGTATAGGAGACGTTAATAGCGTCTATATGTGTGTACAAGGGACACTTCAATTGTTTCTCTCTATTGGCCAAAACATCTTTATCATGGCAACTTTAAAGCAGCTAAGGGCCTCAAAAATAACATATAGGGATCACTGTTGCGGTTCAAACTTGCCCTGACACACTAGTGATGTCACCTACACACACACACAGGTTCAATAAAATAGAATAGTGCTAACTTTTAAATCTTTGACACGGACCTAACCTAACCTAACCTCTAGAACTGAGCCCCAATACCACTGATTAGGTTGGCGTCTCATAAGACAGGTCACCGTCTGAAGACTGAGTATAGCAGGTAAGTAAAAAATCTAATTAGTTCTTTTTTTAGATATCATGAAGACTGAAGTAAACATAAATATTAAATGGCACATAATTTAACTATGGAACTAATCTACACTCGTATGAGGCGCCAACTCACACCAGTAACTCGGGAGGTTATCACTGTGGGTAGAGTTAGGCACTCGCGGCACTGACCAGCTGACGCCAAGCACCCTAGGCAACAAACAAATTCCTATCAACGGACTTACTCTACATGCCAACAGAGAACAATCGTGGCCTCCAAATCATTATTTTTATTATCATCAGAGACTGTCTTCAGTAGCATAACAATAATGTTCCTTTACACTCACGTCAAACAAAATATAAATCTACGAAGCTTTACAAAAAAAAAACGGACTGACGGACTGATGACTGAACGGAGGACAATACTTAGTACCTTTCAGAGAGAGAGAGAGAGAGAGAGAGAGAGAGAGAGAGAGAGAGAGAGAGAGAGAGAGAGAGAGAGAGAGAGACTCCAAATCACCATCCAATACAGTTCAGTAACACGTGTAAATCATCGACTCAATGAATGACTTCCACCCTAAAATTATGTGAATATAAACTAAACGAACATAACCTTTTTTTTTCTTTTTTTACCTCCCACCAAAAATAACTTTCTAAACCTGATCTATATAAAATAGTAACCATAGCGACATAAAACTAGCTACTCACCCATGAAAAAAACACACACACACAATTTATGATAATTCAATCTCGCTCTTGTCTTATTTTCATCTGCCACTTATGATCACACTAGAGTAACCAGACGGTCGGCTTTAAAAATAATACATTATATCAGAAAGTCTCTAGTTGCAGGTGATGGTTATCTTAAACACCTGGTCGGCCAAGTCATTATCAATGTGGCAGTTATCTTCCTTCCTCACTCCCCGCGCCATCTGTTAATAGCTGTTTATTGCGCCACTATCTTCACCTCCACTAAACACCTCCTTGCTGCACCGCCTCGGAGGGCCTTAATAAATAGCGATGCCGAGTCTGATTAAGTGGCGCCCGTCCCGACCTAACACGAGTGAGTACAAGGAGGCCGGGCTGGAGGCTTAACCCGAAGGTGGAGGTGTGGGTAGAGCTTTCCAGCAGAGTCTCTACAGGAGGGACCAGGTGAGTGAGTGGCCAGGTGAGTGAAGGACCAGGTGAGTGAAGGACCAGGTGAGTGAAGGACCAGGTGAGTGAATGGCCAGGTGAGTGAAGGACCAAGTGAGTGAGTGGCCAGGTGAGTGAAGGACCAGGTGAGTGAAGGACCAAGTGAGTGGTCGGGTGAGTGAAGGACCGTGTGAGTGAGTGACCAGGCGAGTGAAGGACCTTGTGAGTGAGGGGCCAGGTGAGTGAGGGACCAGGTGAGTAAGGGACCAGGTGAGTAAGGGACCAGGTGAGTGCGGGACAAGTTGAGCGATAGAACAGGTGAGTGAGTAATCAGCTGTGCAGGAGATCAGCTGAGCAAGGGATCAGCTGACAGAGATAAACATTTACCACCTGTAAGTATACACCATCAACGGCTCTACCTGTGTGAGAAAAAGAATCACTCCAGTGCTGATGATTACCAAAGCTGTTCAACCATCATGAATATAACCATACCTACGTTTCAATGCCAAATGGGCCCTCCTCCTAATAGGCCCCCAACCTAACCATTACCATCGGAATTCCTTACTGCTTGGGGTCATAATGAGCCATTTAGACCGAACCCTTATCTTAATGGTTAGATTAGGGATTATTAACACTGGGGCCCATTTGACCACAGTAAACATATCTACATTAGACCTCTGTTGGTGAGTCGGGAAGAAGCAAATGTGAGAAAACTGATAATTTCTCTCCACAACACATTAATTGATACACTGATGATATGTAACCTCTCGCTGGTGTCTGTTTATGGTCGGGTTAGTTGTGATTACGTTGTGAGTCTGACATTAAGTGTAGTGTCAGTTAATGCAGCCTAATGACTTAAGTGTACAGTGGTTACATAGCGAGAGTGTGATTTAAGAGATTATCTATTTATTGCACCCCATTAAGGCAAGGTGTTGATCCGCACAATCAAAGATACTCATGTCTTGGAGGTAAAAAGTCATAATCTATACGAAATACATATTCATTATTTGTTCTGGGTGTTATCTTAGGACTCGTGGTACTAGAGAAGACAATATAAACACACAAGGAAGAAAAATATATTGTTCCTTGGTTCCTTAGTTGTTTATTGACCTTCCATATACACATTATCTGCCTGTCCACCATTCTGAGGGGCAATATTATCGAGTGTCCAATGGTAGTATGGTTATTATAGTGTTGCAGAGTGAATCAGGTTAGTTCTGGCCCTATCATAGTGGTCGTTAATGTCCATATTTACGATTTGTTTCATTTAAGAAAGGGAGAATTCTAGTCATCAATTAATACCAATGGATATAAATTTATCGCCTTTGCGTTCTCCTATAGGGTATGCTCATATAAGTACTAAATGCTAGAAAAAAAATTCGGTTACTAAGAGAAGTTGTAACAAATGTAGTACACAAGATAAGTTAAATTATTCTTCCTTTAAAAGTAATTAGTTTCTACGCCTATTTATCGTTTTTCTTCTTTGTGTCGATGTATTTCCTTTCTTCTTACTTACTAAAACCATATCCACACCCAGTGAACACCCATGAATCGATCCTTAAAATATAGATGTGAAATATATTTATGGGTCGATGGATATACAAAACAAACATTAAAACTGCCCTGGTTAATAACCTTTACCTATACAGAAACTTACTACAAATTATAAAGGCAAAACCATAATAATTTATACACAATTACATGTAGTGTTAACCCTAACGTATTATAAATAATTCGTTCATAATGAAGTGATAATCCAGCATATTCTTTTGGGATGAAGATAAAATAACTGTTGAATTTTACAGGATGATGACTTTCCTAAGAGTGAACTTACTCGTGTGAGACGCCACCACCAACACCACTTGTCTCAGTTTTTGCCACGCGTCTTAAACGATTTCCAAGATTTTTCATCCGAGCGTCATGCCGTGACAGTTCTTCTTCTGGCGCGGTGTCTGACCTCCCCTGTTGCATACGAGGTTAAGTGAAAAGGTCAACGTATTCTTGCATTAAGCAGTATTGATTTCATCGGATACAAACTCTATGATCATTGCCACATCGTTAACGCCTTGGAGTGGGTAGCCCAAGCTGCAATACCTGTCTTAACCAATCTATCTGAAAGAATTCAAAGGGCCCACATGTTATATTGATCACAGAATTAGAGCCTGTAATGAAACAATTCTGACTGAAAATGACAGAAAATGGAGGTGCCATGAGCGGTGGAAGTGGAGCAAGCGACCATTTCCAGCAGAGGCCATGAATAAGCTGGACACACCACGACTAACCAAGCGTATCCTCAATCTTTTGCATCTTAAGCACAGCCTCGCGCGCTCCAGATAGTGGCAAATTATAGACTGAAAACCGTGTCGATGCCTGGAAAATCACGAGACTTGGTCACTTTTACGCAAGCCAAATTCTGTTAGGGCATGATTTGGTAAGAATAACGCTGGCCAGGTCCTGCACAGCTGGGAACTCACGATAACCGTGGCAGGTTCTTCTAGACTGCTCTCTCGAGACTTACTGATTCCTCTGTCTTGTCTCACAGAACATTTCTTGTCCCGCATTTGAACAGACAATAAAGGAAATTTCTTGCGATTATTTAAAAAAAAAATGTAAGCAGCAATCACGTTATGGTACAAACACACAAACATCCTACAACAAAGTACTGTGTGTTCTTATTCGTACCCATAGTTTACCCTTTGATCTGACTGATAACTTTACACGGCGATAATGTTAGATAATTTAAAGACAATCAGCAGATCAAAACTGGTGGTGGATATGGACACACAAAGGAGTTCTCCAACAGGAACATTACAAGCAGGACCTGTCTGGGGATACAGTCAGGAACTTGATAATTACTCTGTCATGCTTCTTCTCCTTGTTCCTCGGGTCAGTACACGTCAGGTGGGTCCTCTCACACACACTGTGGCCTCGCCTTTGTCTCCCTAATTCTTCTCTGCTGCTGTTGTTGCAACTGCTGTTCTGCTGCTGCTGATGTTACTTCTGTTACTACTGCTGTAGTTTCTCCATCTAATGCTGCTGTAACTTCTGCTACTGCCGTTGTAACTTTTTACTGCTGCGGTAACTTAACATAGTGCTACTGTAACTTGTCTTGCTGGTGCTGTAATTTATCATAGTGCTACTCCAACTTTCTTGCTGCTGCTGTAACTTAACGTAGTGCTACTGTAAATTTCTTGCTGCTGCTGTAACTTAGCTTAGTGCTACTGTAACTTACCATACTGCTGTTGTAACTTAGCGTAGTGCTACTGTAACTTCTAAGTCTACTTTAAGGTCTCCTACTGTTTCTGTAACTACTTTTACAATCACTATAATTCATCATACTGTGGCTGGAACTTTGCTCTAACACTGCTGTAATTTCCCCTAGTGCTGCCGCTATTCCCGCTACTGTTTACTGATCACCCTCACCGCTAATCTTGATATCTCGGCCTTGTTCCTGGAGGGAGATCATGATTATCGCGTCCATGATCGGTATCGGACAATAAGATCGCTATTCACTCGTTGAGGCGTGCGGGTCTGTTGAACTGTGTGTACACTAGCAATGTTACCAATTGTAGGTGATTCGCTTGGTTAAACAATGACCGCAGGAACATATAGTTTTTCTCTTATTATTCCGTGTGTGTGTGTGTGTGTGTGTGTGTGTGTGTGTGTGTGTGTGTGTGTGTGTGTGTGTGTGTGTGTGTGTGTCCAACAATTCTAAACATTCATGATAATACTTTAAAATAAAATATGTATAAACTTATTATCTCTACATAAACTCCACAGCCTTTACGAAGCCTTCACAAAAAGCAAACGTTGATCTATCTCACCTAAATGAAGGACAAAGACAAATACATCCTCAACCCGCATCATTTATTACTCACTCATCGATACACAACTAACATGACTCAGGCCCATTTTAATTAAAGGCTTATATCGATATATAATAATTAATTACTTCTAAATACTTAACTCCTAATGTTATTCTGATGGACTTTAATTAAAACTTCAAATTGGCAGAGTGTAGTAATCATTCACTAATTAATAAGGAACGTTTATAATCAGTCATCTAATACATCTATAAATAGAATGTCAACTTCGTATATATATAGCAGTCACCAATCAAAACAAAATTTAAAAAAAATACTTCAAGTTATTTTAAATCACACACATATTAATGATTCTTAAGCACAGAACTACTTTAAAATAACTCACCGTGAATTTATACAACATAAATTTTCCCAGAGTACATCAACAACAACATCGGGGTTTTGATTATGTGTTGAATTGCCCGCAGTTTGATCGATAACGCTAATTAGCTGGGCTACCGGGGGATGGGTGTGCCTTCTTTTCGAGGACTGGCTCCCTCATACGTGTCCCTCCAAGTGACAGACATACACCATCAGGGCTCTCTTCGTTGATGAATGTTACCCCCATAAGGCAGGGGGTAAATTTTATCTCGGAGTGGTAGCTGAGTATCTTATTATGACCCGTCAGCTCATTTGTGATCTGTTTTATATTTTATTCAGGTTTTCCCGCCTGGGCTCTTGCTGTACCTGGGACGGGCGCTGTTATCGTCGACGTGTGGCAAAACATAGACAAGGTGCTGGCAAGACATGTGGCTAGAAGCTAACAAGGCTCTGGCAAGACATGTGACTAGAAGCTGACAAGGCTCTGGCAAGGCATGTGGCAAGAAGCTGACAAGGCGCTGGCAAGACATGTGGCGAGAAGCTGACAAGGAAGTGGCAAGATATGTGGCAAAAAGCTGACAAGAGGCTGACAAGATACTCGCCAGATAAATTATGAGACGAGTTGCATGATACTCAGATAACGTGTGGCAAGACGTTGACAACTTAAGTAGCATGACGGTAACTAGACTAAGGAGACGTGCAAGTAGCAAGACGTGTGACAAAGTTTGCTAGACAATGACGAGACGTGTGGAAAGACATTGGTTAACACGTTTGACAAGATACCGTTAAGAGGCTGGCAAGAGGTGGCAAAATTTTTGACAAGATGTTGATATTGTGTTTAAATTTTCAGTGTACGCAGGACATGTGGGCGCCTTGTTATATATCGCCCAAAAGCTCTCCTGGCAGCATGGACTCGAATCATCACGCAAGGAATACCCCAAAGGCACAAAACTTATCAGGGTTTTTGTTTTGACGTAAATTGTACTGTAAGTTGACTCTGAGTGTTCAGATTGTGGAGCCTTATAAGAACCTCACAGTTCAAAGGATCACACACTCGGATAATACCTCTGACCCAATTTAATATGTATGATGTTGTTATGATTGTGATTGTGTTTTTCCTTCACCAATCAGACTATTTTCTTCAGTGCATTTTTTTTCTCTTGCTGATAAATTATTACGCCTTTCTTAACTTAAATCCTATTAGATAAGGTATTTTGGTAAACTTGTTTATTCAGCAATTATTATTATTATTCCCTAATATAACACTCTGTTGGGTATATAATCTAATACATTACAGAACCTATTTCAGTCTCAATCCGAAACTAAAAACAGGTCGTGAAATAGGATGAAATAAGACTATGTAAACAATAAAGTAATAAGATAAACACCGTAAACAAAGGGTCAATTATACTTTGCTACCTGGTCAGCCAATGAAAGGAAAAAACCTATAATTCTGACCACACTAGAACCCCCTTCCTACAGGTTAGATTGGATTATAATTACAAATCAGCCATAGATAACACCCCACACTGCAATAGACACACGGGATCGTCCACAGTTTGGGAGATAGTGTACAGCCTATCCAGGGGACCTCACGACCCACACGCTGTTCTGTCAATTACCGCAACTTGTGGAGAGATATGGACGTTCTGGTATTCCTTCCTTATCTCTATGTTGATTTATGCATATGGCCGTACTCATAAACGTACAGGCGAAGGAATAAATCATCTCGTCAAAAATATATACACGTTTATAGATACATAAAATGTATTCACAGAAACACCTGGACACACACAGAAACACACACACATTCATACGCATTAATAAACGTCTCATAAACCCAAACACACACACAAAACATACGCATACACATAACAATAACTCAGAAGGAGAAGAACATCCGCCCTGTGGGATGCACGTCATCCTATAACATATTATCGAGAGGAACTGGTTAGCCCATCTGCCCTTTGGTGGGCCTGACGTACAGTACATCGGAGGGTGGGTGGGTGGTTGGGTGGGTGGGTTAATTGGGTGAGTTGATGGGTGGAGTATTTGGGTGGAGTGGGTGGGGGTGTTTGCAGTGAGGTGTGGGGTTACTTTGACCCTGAAAAAACAACATGCAGCTCGAGGGGTTATAATAGTGAAAATGCAATATATTCCATTTAATATTTGTCCGTGGTCATAACTCACGGACGGTCAGACCCTTGGACACAACACAAGGCGAAACTTAAAAACGAGACACTATTTACGCCTTTATTAACTTCATGATATAGAGGTCGTTTAGACTATAACAGATGTAGACGCTTGGATGAATGTATAGGAGAGAAGGGAAAGGGGAAGTATGAGATAGACAAAGATAAAAGGGAGATGGAAAAAATGGGAAAAAAAGAGCATGGGAGAGGTTAATAAACAGGGAAAGAAAGCAACTGGGAAGGAGAGAGAGGAAAGGTACGATAAAAAAAGAGAAACTTCGGGAAAGAAAGAGGGAAGGAGAGAGGAAAAGTGTATAGTACATAATAGGAGAGATGAGACAGACAGAAAAAAAGAGATAAATAAGAAAAAGAAACAGTAAAGTAGGACGAGGAAGAAGTATGACAGGTTAAGACCAAAAAAAAGAGGAGGGGGTAGAGGGGGGGTGAGTTAGGACTAAAGATCGTCGGACAGAGACAAAGAGACATAAAGAGACAGGGGGAACTTGAGAGACAGAAACAGAGCAGAAGCCCGGCGTGGGTCCTGCTGCCCTGGAGGTCGCCCACCATCAACAAGAGAGGAACCTTTATACAACCCTGAGGGAAGACGGAGGGTGAGACAGGTGTACTCGGGCATCACCATCGTTCATGTGACAATCTACCGGCAGGAGGCACAGACGCGGCACCTCCTGTAGCTCCGGTCGGTGACAGTGACGACAGCTGTGGTCCTCCTCTCCCATGGGGGGAGGGGGGGGGGGCACGGAGGGAGGCAAAACTCTCTCTCTCTCTCTCTCTCTCTCTCTCTCTCTCTCTCTCTCTCTCTCTCTCTCTCTCTCTCTCTCTCTCTCTCTCTCTCTCTCTCACTCACAAGTGGATTATGAGAGTAAAGGGGGTTGGTACTGGTCCCAGATTCTCTCTCTCCCGCTCTCCTTCTTTCTTGAGGAAATCAGGTCACATGGCAAGCTGACTTAAGATAGGACACAAATATAATTAATCGACCACTAATGAGACCTAATCCTTATGGGGTCAAATACTAATGAAAGTTAATTGTTACTGTGCTGCAATCTAATGAAACCCAACCTTATTGGGCCCCTAGTCCTAATGGGGCTGCAATCCCAATGGGGCCCCACTCCTAATGTTTGGTTAAGGCTGGGGCCCCACTGACCTGTAACCCGCCTCGTCGACCGGTATCTCGACAACAATATTGCCGACCTCGTTACCATCTGAGTGAGGACTGGATGGCCGGATAATTACAAGGGGAGGAGCGGGTATCTGAGAAGCGGGCTACAGATACGAGACTCAGGGGCCAGAAACTCGTTCACTTATCGCCAGCATCGCTCTGGAGGGCGATAGCGTGCCGCAGTAACTCCCTCCTGTTAGATCCTCTTATCTAGTATTAAGGTGATTGAAGAGTTACGATCATATTTTTTTTTAGTCATTATGGAAACATAACCCCCATCACCTCCTTGGCTGTGTGGAGAGAAACGTCTGTCAGTCAGTCAAGGAAGACGTTGCTGGTTAACGAGACTAAAATAAGTTTCGTTCCTCGTGTGGTCGAGCACTTAGTATCAAGACGGTCAGTCTAAAACCTGATAATATGTTGATGGTGGTTATGATGGAGCGTGTGTGGCTGCGTAAGACGGTAGCCAGTCAGCGCTGGATGTTAGGTCATCTCCTCTATATTTATGTGTATTTTTAATTGTTCATGGCAAATTATCCTCGAATGAAAAACGATAAAAACAAACACATTGTAAATTGCTGCTGATACTACAACAAATTCCTGCTGTTTAACTTATCTACGGATTATATATATATATATATATATATATATATATATATATATATATATATATATATATATATATATATATATATATATATATATATATATATATATATATATATATATATATATATATATATATATATATATATATATATATATATATATATATATATATATATATATATATATATATATATATATATATATATATATAAAGTTTACCAAACCGAGAGATGTTTAAGTGAGAACCATCCCTCAGGGTTGTCAAACACCATTGTTCTCAGACTGGAAAAAAATCTTGGGCGAGCGTTTACAAGGAGGCTGGTGAGGTGACCACCACAACCAGCTTCTCCTTGTCCCCGTTACTCCCGCCACTACCGCCTCCTTCACCACCACCTGCTCGTCACTATCCAGTATGCTGTCTCCCTCACTTGGACCAATGTTACCTAGAACGTCTCAAAACTCGCTCACTTTAACTCATCCATACCATCGCCTCTGTCGACTTTCAGACATGAAAGTTCTTTCATTTCTCCTCCCACAGATATTAGTAACACTCACTGAGAGTGTTACACCACCAGATACTAAGGACTTGCTAAGAGATCATTATTACCAGATGTATTGTACTTATTTCTTGTGTCAACATTTTAAGGCTTTTGTGTTTCAGTGACCAGTTCAGTGCCAGCTTCTTGCGTTAGTTACATAAACTGGACTCCTGTGTCCCGTTAAAGAAAAAATAATAATTTCTGCTTCGATAAAACCATTTACATGACAAGTACAAAATTTTATATTGAAGTATTACCGAAAAATAATGATTAAATCCTTAACAATGAATCATTGTTTCCCCAACAAAATAAAATTATTCTTTATGGGACAGAAACTGACTCGATCGCCAAAATGCAGCCTAAAATATGTGTTCTTGCTTGTTACTACCAGCTATTTGCAGCAGATCACTTGTGGTTCTATTTCACGAAAGTAGACTGGCGGCGCATGTTATCGTGATGTGCTGTACGGTTTCCCGGTCCAAATATGAAGCTGCCTTAACATGTAACCCAAGATCTTGGTGTCGATACTGTACTAATAATCTACACGTATATTAAAACAGAACCATGGCATTGTCCGTCTCGCCACGTGTGTAACTTGGTGTTATAAAATCATGGAGATGTAGACGAAGGAGACGAATGAAGGCCAAGTTTCTCTCGTCATTTAAGCCAAACACCAAAAAAACTACTGAGCATCAATGTTAGGAAGATGTATTACAAAGTGTACAAGAGACATAAACAGCAAGTGACAAAGGTGACAAAGGTGAGGTGGGAGGTAATAAGTCTTTTGTCACGACTTGGACCAGAGGCTGACGAGGGCACCAACCCGCCACCACAAAGACATCCAATGCTGGGAAAATACCAAGACCAACTAAACTATTTTATTTTTTGTTTTAGCTAACGCGAACCTAACTTACCCTAAGGCATTTTTAGGCTAGGTTAGTTTAGTTTGACTAGTTCTTATTGTTTGAAATTTAAATGATAATTGGTTTACCATTTGTAATACCTTATAACATTAAAAATTCTCCCACCAGTTATCACACACACACACACACACACACACACCTGCATGAAGGTTCACAAGTTTACTCAGGAACATCAGTAGAAACTCCTGGCGGTGAGAGGATCAAAAAACGTGATGCCTTTACCTAGTTCTGTTGTACTTACCTGACGTACTCTTGTGCTCTCTCTCTCTCTCTCTCTCTCTCTCTCTCTCTCTCTCTCTCTCTCTCTAGAATGTTTCACAAGACGGAATAAAATTAACGAACGTAGACATTTTTCAAAGAAGTGTTGAACGAGGAGATACATCCAGTCCTCTGCTTAAGGCGAATCTAAACAATAAACTGAACCAGACGACGACTATAACGACACCAGAGGATGACACTGTCTGTTCGTTCTATTAAGACACAGATGAACCAAACATCTGATAACTTACGTCTCTTTTGGTTTTTACTGTTTACGTTACGCTCTTAAGTTCATAAACAAAAGACATAACAATGATACGGTAATTTGTTCTATTAAAATTACTATTGTTATTTTCAGGCTACTATTATTGTTAGCATTAAATTATCCTTATCAATATCATTATCAGTAGTAGTAATAGTAGTAGTAGTAGTAATAATAGGATGTTTCATATCATTTCAATGTTTCTACTGTATATAAATTCTAAATACATTTCTAAATTACCGCGGAGTTAAAACAAAAATGCTTGCCGTGTGTTTAGTTACACCTCAAACAACCACACCTCTTAGCTGCTGATAATTTATACCTTGTTAAAGAACCCTCTTTAAACTCTAAATGACCTATTACTGCAGCCTCCGGGCAGGGAACTGGTCTGTTGGGAAGGTAGGTGGTCTGGGCAGGTCTTACAGGGCTGGACGACACATTCTTCAAGGATTGTCCAGGAGGGGAGTCTGGTGCCCTTTGCCCTTTGAGGTATCACTTCGTCAGTAGCTCTGGATATTGACGTGACCGACATTATTCAAAGCGGAAAGTGCTTAATATTCTTAAGTTACTCCTTCACTAAGAGGTGACAACATGCCCAACGTCAGAATTTGGTGAGGTAGGAGTGTCACTTCGCCAAGAGCTGTAGTCCTGACAACATGCTCAAAATCAGGAGTGTTTGGTGACTTGGGGTTATCACGTCGTCAGGAGCCTTGTATCTAACTTCTTGTGGTTGTTTAACATCAATAATTACTTGTTGGTGCCTCATTACCGCTCGGACTTTAAGAACACACAGATGTTTAGTGGTTCCCCTCCCCCCATAAATAAATTAATGAAACTAATACAAACAGTAAAACTAATATAGACAATAATAATAATAATAATAATAATAATAATAATAATAATAATAATAATAATAATAATAATAATAATAATAATAATAATAATAATAATAATAATAATAATAACAATAATAATAATAATAATAATAATTAATACACAAATATTTCAAACCCAAAACTCTCTGAACACTTTGTACAAATGGCTAAACAAACCTTAAAACAGGAAAGCATTTAATATTCACCATTCACAAACACCTCTGTGACTTGCCAAAGAGTTAACCTTAAAACGTAATGGAACATAAGCAACAATTTAGGTAATATCCTCACCTCTAACAACCTGTTACACTCAGGGATAAATTTCGAAAGTATCGCTGTTGTTCCCTGGTTAGTTCAGGAGACTTATAGCCCTAAAGAGCAGAATAAAGATGAAATCATGGAATTCTCATATAATTTACTTTAGTATGACTGCACATGGATATTCTCTACTACTACCAAGTACGGTCACTTGCTGGGGGTTTTTTTCTTCATTATTTTGTGCATTTCTTGTTCTCCCACCTTACACTTATGTCCCTCTAAGATCACATAGCCAGCGTAAAAATAACATTAAATAAAAAAAAATGATAATCCCTCAACAATCACACCTAAGAAACCGCCATCTAATTCTATATTCACCACCCGGGAACCTCTTAAGCCCTCCCTCCCTCTCTCTCACCCTCCATCTCTCTCAGCACTTACCAATACCCAATACCCTTCCACCTATCACCTTCCATTCCGTGACGATAATCTCTCTTCCTTTCTCCTCCCTTCACCCTTCACCCCTATCCTTTACTCCCTTTACCTCCTATGGGTCATAACCCCTGGGCCAAGATCCTCACCTCCCTCTCCGCACCTCTCTTCCCATCCTCCTCTCCCCACTTTCCCCTCCCCACGCCCCCCTCTCCTTACCTCCCCTAGCCCCCTAAAGACCCACCTGACACGGGGCTCTTCGTGAAGGGAGACACCCGACCAAATCCTGATTAATTGTTCTATTTCAATTCCACTTATCAGCGATTTCATTTGTCCGTGTTATCATTTATCATGCGTGTAACGTGAGGATGATGAGGAGGGGTGAGGGTAGGCCGGACACTGATGGAGGGTAGGTCAGGGAGGGTAAGCCAGGGAGGGTAGGTGAGGGAGGGTAGGTGAAGGAGGGTAGGTGAGGGAGGGTAGGTGAGGGAGGGTAGGTCAGGAAGGCAGGTCAGGAGGGTGGGCAGGGAGGGTAGGTCAGGAGGGTAAGTCAGGGAGGTAGGTCAGGGGAGGGTAGGTCAGGGGACACAGTAGGTTGGGAAGGTAGGTTAGAGATGGAAAGTTGTGGGAGGGTAGGCTGGGGAGTAGGGTCAGGAGGTTGGGGAGTAGGTCAGGGAGGTAGGCTGGGGAGGGGTGGGTCAGGGGGGAGGGTAAATTCTCAGGGGAGGGTAAGTGGGGAGAGGGTGGGAGGGAGGTAGGTGAGGGAGGGGTCAGGGGAGGGTAGGTCAGGGAGGGTAGGTCAGGGAGGGTAGGTCAGGGAGGGTAAGTCAGGGAGGGTAGGTCAGGGAGGGTAGGTCAGGGAGGGTAGGTCAGGGAGGGTAGGTCAGGGAGGGTAGGTCAGGGAGGGTAGGTCAGGGAGGGTAGGTCAGGAAGGGTAAGTCAGGGAGGATAAGTCGGGGAGGGTAGGTCAGGAAGGGAAAGCGGGTAAGTCGAGGAGACCAGGAAGTGAACACCAAGAGACACTGTACATTAATCCGTTCCTCACTAATGTATTCGCGTTAATGCGTACACACACACACACACACACACACACACACACACACACACCTTCACACGCCTACAAATACACCAACACCTAAACACACACATACACATACAACACACCTACACACACACAAACACACCTACACACACAAATACACCTACACACACCTAAACACAAACCCACCTAGACACACACACACGGTCACTCGCCAACTCTCAATACCACCCACGTGTATTGGTCCCAACATTACACTACATTTACACGGGCATCCAGCAGTGTGGGCATTGTACACCCGGGTTTAAAGACCATGTTCAAATTCCTAATGCAAGGCTCTGAATATTCCGGACCAAGATGTGAATGACGCAGCGTATAGGAGCGAGTTTGGGTAGTATCTGGGAGGGTTCTGGTCACCGTCAATGTATTTTAATGTTCTACATGTCCGTAGTTGGTTGGAGGAAGGAATTCTTGGCTTTAGTTCCATTGTTTTTCTCTCTACTGTTGATACAAAGACGGAAAGGTAACTTGTATAACTCCTACAAGACAGGCTTTATTCCAGTAAGTGCCTTTTTATATTCTGATATTATATGAATTTTATATTGAATACCTTATATATTAGGAGTACCGCCTCTGGTTGGTTTTAGGAGACCCTTCGACCCCAAAGAAGAAACTAAAGATGGTTCAAGAAAGGAATTGTTTATCCTGATATACAAGTAGATATTGTCTTCACCACCACCCCTCAGATGCTTCACTCTATATATGATTTACATATATTACATTTACCATGACAAAAGTATTAATGTCTTTTAATTTACAACATCACATTTCGAAGACTCGCTCCAGGTGCTCAGGTGAAGAACGCCAGCCAGGTATACAGAGGTATGTCCTCTATGGATCGCTTCACTAAGCCAGTGGAACATGTAACTGGCTTCACTGAGTCTGAAGAACAGCTTATACAAAAACTCCAGTCTTTAGCAGTTCACGATCCGGGACAAAGCATTATGTGTAATAGATAAAATTTTAGTCAGTTTCAATAGTTTGCAAATATAATATCTGAGTCAAGTGTTGCCACAAAAATCTAAACAGATATTAACATAGACTAGCGTGAACGATAAAATATTACCAGCGCTGAAACTTCGTAACTATTTATTAATTCTATAAAGATAAATTACGAAAATTTTCCATAAATACATTGCCGAATAAATTTTGCAAGATTTAATAATGCAGTAAAAATACACCAAACAAAAACCTCGCCAAAGTAAGTCAAAATTAAACTCAGAAAACCAAATTTGACCAAAGAAAGGCCCGAACACCTCGTAGGGGAAGTTCAGTGATTAATACATCAAATCTACACTGATAAATCTCATATACAATCAACGTAAACAGCAAGGTTATTATCCACAGAACCAATTGATAAGTTCAAGAAAAATATTTACTCCCTCCATATACCCCCATAAAAATACATATACTGTATACAGTAAATACGCACTATGGTTAGTGTGCACAAAATCAATTCAGTGGAATAAAAAAAGAGAAAATAAAAAAGCACTCACAAGCCCCTCACCCCATGAGGCGGCGCTGGTCCCTGCTTCGAGACAGCGAGATGAATCGGGTTCATTTATCAGGTCGACGGGGCGCCAGGGACCAGCGCCGCTCACAACTGTAGATGGAGCTTCTATGGCACAAGCTCCACCACCCGTCCACCCCGGTACCTAAGACTCCTCCCCCCCCCCATGAGTTACTTTAATGGTCTTAAAAAAGGGAGTCTTCAAACTATGTATCATATTTAAATGAAAGTTGCAACATGTCCTGAGGACAAAATAAGAAGAAAAAGAATAGTAAAATGTAGTTTAAAAAAAGTGTTTCAGTTTCTCAACAACTCAAAAAAAACGAAAACGGAGTGTTTTGAAAAATATTCTTGAGGACCAGTGAATAAGAATCTTTACCTACAAGAGAAGATAAAGTATTGTTAATGCACAGAAAACCACAAAAAGGCGATTATTTCAGATCAATTGCATGACATTTTTTCCTAAATGCCAAAAGTAAAATTTTCATTCAGTACCGATCTGGAGGGTGGCGGCGGAGAATATGAAGGCGGAATTTTAAGAACACTTCTTATTCATGGTCTTGACGCAGCTACTGTGGCTACTGGGAATTTATTTTCGAGGTTCCGGTTTGCCACGACAGTACAACAATCTCTGGTAATATTAGAATTAATTTGACACCATCTTTAAGTGCTTCAGGACACCACTGAAGCATGTAGGGTACAGCTTCACGCGTTGACGCCGACACAAAGTAGAGCTTAGGGATTACCTGGCTGTACTTCGGCACTATTTTGCAGAACTGAGTAGAGTAATGCCGTAAGATACGCTTTATCGTTTTCTCATTAATTTTAAACAATTATTACCATGACCTTTAATATAGTTGAATACGGTATATTTCCATAAATACAGCAGTAAACTTAAGAGTTACGTTCTAGCCAAGGTGTTAACTTTCGACCTTAAGCCGGGATCTTACTCCTCGAGAATGAAGTTTAAATTCTTACTTTATACTTCATGCAGTAATTATACACAGTCAAATGCAGTTTCATAACATACCAACACGTCGAAGCTAAGAAAAAGTTTATTGAACCCCGGATGCAGACATTCGCTGTCTGTCATCATATAAACAAACAATTACTGTATACTTAAAATAAACTTAGGGCGAGATTAAAAACATTGCATAACGGTTGATAAACACAACCGTGGTTGATAAAAATAAACTTGATAAGAAACAGACAATAATATCCATAAATTTAACATTTAAACTGAAGCGAAAACTTCAATATTTGGCACATGTATTAATTAAAAACAAAAGTTTAACCACAGGCCTGAAGGTTAAAAACACACAAAACACTGTGAAAGCTAAATCGGACCAACTGCGCTAGTACTACACGAGATCTGCACATTCTAAAAGCTGTTGGTTTGTCTCAGCGCCTGACGTTAACACCGCAAGGTATGTGATACTGACAGGGCAGCGCTGCTGTGTTAGTAAAGTGTATGAATGCTCCCGAACAAATCAAAGCTTAGGGGTCAAAATATATCACTACTGTAGTTATGAAACTTCATTTATTTAATATTACAAATATATTTATTCTTTACTTTGTGATTTTTCTTTATCTATTATTTGTTTATATTTTAGGACTAATGAAAATAAATTTAAAACATTTGAAATGTTTGAAATCAACCAGGGTTACTTTTTAAAAGTAACAAAACTCCTGAAACGAGCAATAATTCTGGACGTGCCTCAAAACTGCCTCCTATCTTATGAAAAAAAATCTTAATTCTCTCAACTTCACAAAGGAAGGCTACAACACACTTTACAAAGCATTCAGTGCACGAGGATGCACTGCACTCGACCATCTTAATTTACCCAAATATAAAGTTGGATACCCATTCAGAGTTGAGTCAACTAGGGGTGCGCAGGGCGCGAACCAGCAACCCTGGGGATAGGAGGCGAGCGTTATAACTACTCGGCCGCCGCATCCCCTCAAACTCGCAAGGAATATGACATTTGAACACTGATGCATGTACTTACCACAGTCTGCGTGTATGTATAACGAAGGTGGACATTTCCCATCAGTCACTTGTACAGAGTTGACGTTCCCAACCTTCATTCTCTTCTGTTACCAATACTGATACTTCTATCACTACGAGGGCATTATCGTAAGTTACCACTAAGTGTTTAAACTGCCCCAATGGTGTTATCACTGTTATTCATTACATCACAATAATGCTGTTATCACATAGTCATATTTTCACTTGTGTTGTTATTTCAGTCTCTATCACATAAGAGGCACTGCAGTCATACATGTTTAATTAGCACTAAAGTTGTTGTTTTTCTTAACCAGCACTGAAGTATTATTTTCTTAATTGTCACTACAGTCTTATTTTCATAGCTGCAGATAAGTATTGCTTTCTTTAATGGCACAGTAACTGATATTCATAATAGCTACTGTTCTTGCTTTTCTTCACTGCCACTGCAATCATCCTGTAAAAAAAGGAAGTGTTAGATACAAAGTTTATGGAATCTGTTTCCCATAAAACATTTAAAATTGTCTATAGCCCCAACTCTTAACCTGGCCGTGATTACACACATACAGATTATTACTTAAAACACACACACATACACACACATTCTTATATCCCCCCTCAGCAGGGCGTATAAAAATAAAGCCCCTGTCACTATAAATCTGTGAGACTGCCGCCATAAAAGAAAAATATGCCAAAAATTCAATAAGGACTCACGTCACTAGTCAAGCTGTGGTCAAACGAGAGTATTACCTAATCATGTTTAATTAATATCTATAATTAACTTATAATCACATTGGTTCACTGTTTGATCAAAGAAAATTCACAATTAATATGATGTACAGGACAAATATACAAGCGTTAACCCACATCGTGCTTATGAGAATCAGTTCTATCACAAAAGTTAACCGTAGTTGCAGCTGTTGGCTCTGATCCTACCCGCTCAAGCACCTGCAACTTGTTATGTCTCGCCAGGTATTAAAATTCCCTCACCCGACATTAAACCCTTCACGTGCTAATTTCAGGTACCAAGGACGTCCACATCCCTCTGAAAAATATCTCAGACCAATTTTTCAGATTCGTGCTTGAGAAATTTTAAAAATTTATAAACATCTCAAATTATTTAAAGAAAAGTGTATCGTTAAATTTTGGACAATAGAAACTTTGGAGGTTAATTTTGCTTATCTCCGTTAAAACTTCCAGATGAGAGGCAGTAGTGGTGTAGGAGGGAAGTAGTGGGTTAGGAGGGAAGTAGGGTGTAGGAGGGAAGTAGTGGGTTAAGAGAGAAGTAGTGGGTTAGGAGGGAAGTAATGGGTTAGGAGGGAAGTAGTGTGTGGGAGGGAAGTAGTGTGTGAGAAAAATTACATCGGGATTCAACTCGTAACAGTCTTTATAATTAACCATTAACATCTTAAGAAAATTCAACATTACAAAAAAATAAAAAAATTATATGCTAAAGAAAGTAAACAATAAATCATATTGGTAAAAGCAACTTGTTTGAAATTCATTAAAATATATAACAAAATAGATGTGAAGAGTAAGCGTATTTGCATATTATTACGTCAATCATATTAAACACTAAGTAAACATAACTATACGATTATTAAAATGTTCGTCTTATCTGAGGAATATCCAATAAGGAATTATGTTACAAGCTCTTGTTCCTGAGCTGCTACACCTTACCAGGTACCGGGCGGTAACAGACCCCGCAGACTCAAACGGGATGCTCAGTTATAATTCATGATGATGTTTAGCATATTGCTCTTTCAATATTCAGCATTACTCAGGGATTCTCTATTACTGCAGGAGAGGAGTAGTGAAGGCCATGTTGGAATGTACAAGATATTGACAAGAAACACCACCGACCAACAATATTCTAACATTAACAATCGTCACACTCAAACAGCATAGTTACATAAATATCAAACAACACCCTAACAATCACCAAAATCCTACTATAAACCAAGGTACATAAATATTACAAACTTATATTACATTCTAAGCCAGAGCAACACAATTTGCCATCAACCACAACTGGCTCCTCCGACCAGCTCCACACCCTCGTCCGTCCAGGAATGCTCCGCCCTCCTCCCTTGTGCACTGCTCCATTACACCGTTCAAGATCTGAACAACACAGATACGGGGCTCCGGAATGTCTAACCATGAGCCCAAGCTATAGACCACCCAATGAATGTGCTATCCATGACTCAAGGTCCGGAACATCGAGTCAGGAGATCGAGTAACGGGTTGGAGCAGTGGTCGGGCAACAGCAAAACACGGGTCGATGGTCAGGCACCAGCTTGTTCTATATCCAACTTCATGATCAGTATACCTCTCCCTTAAGACAATTATCTTAATGAGTTGCCAAAGCGAGACCGTGGCGCCACCTAATGACAGAGCGACCAAGTTATTATTGTTTATTGAGCTACATTTTTTGAGCCTCAAAGAAGAAGTACTCATGGACATTATAGAAGAACTACAGTACTCCTGACCGCTGGATCTCCTGGTATATATAGGAGTCTTTTCCGACCGAAACATCGTAGAAGAAATGTGTATTAGAATTGTCTGAACTCTTGATTGCAAAGATTAAACTTTCGGTTATGTTAGATATAGTTCCTGGGTTCTGTGGCTAGGTTAGGTTAGGTTAAGAACATAGTTTGGATATTTTAATACAGGGATGGCCGAAATTAATATTTTATCCAACAGGCTAACAGGACTATCGGTGAGGAGATGATATAAACGTGGTGAGTGTGAATATTATTTCAATTCAGATTTTCTATTCGATACATATTTCAGCAAAACACAATTGTTTTGTTATTCAGAAAATTGCCTTCCACTTCGAAAAAATAACAGCGAAATTATTCTGAAGATTCCAAGATGTAAAGAAAGCAGATGACAGCTGCCCTTTGTTCACTGGGAATACTGTACGTTAGCCGCTAGAGTATGTACTGAACGGTCACCCTAGCTAACACCCTTCTCACGTGTATCCAGGCCAAGCAGGACTCGAACCCATGACACTACCGACAGTGGTGAAAAATAACGCCCGTTACCTCTGCACCACAACCAACATGGTGTTATTTTTGGTCGGGTACAGTCTCACCCAAAAGTTCGTTAACTCTCCCAGCCAGCTATTGCTGCACTGCCTGCTTCAGATGTATGAACTTGAGTCTGTTGCTTCGAACCTTTAGATTCATTCGTATCGGTTTCATGTTTTGGTTGGTACCGAGACAGTTTCAAACATCTGAAGTAGGCAGTGCAGCAATAGCTGGCTGGGAGAGTTAACGAACTTTTGGGTGAGACTGTACCAACAACCACAGTTAGTTTGTTATGTTCCTACTGAAATCACCTCAATCTATGACATAATCATTGGAAAAAAGTGATTTACAGCACGAACACACGGAGGCGCATGTGGCCGCCATCATTTGTTTGTTTTTTGTAAACAAACAGTGCTACGAAGAGTTCACCTCTAGCTATGGCCTTATATAACACCATAAATAAACTATTCTGATACACTTACCTTGCATATTCTAGACATTAATACTAACGATTAATACTTTATAATCCTTTCCGATGAAGTACAGCACTGATGGTAAAGAAAAACTTGCATAATATTGTTGACAACGGGAGCGGTGAAAATTACTGTGTTCACCACTTAACGACTGCTGTGAACTGACAAATGACGAGTGGGTGTGGCCATGGCGAGTGGCGACTGACGTGGATCCACATGCTACTAAAAACATATTGTACACATGTGTTTTATAGTTGACAAACGATTGGAAAATGGAAAATTGTTTCATTAGGGGATATACTTAAAGAATTTGTTGAACCTATCATTAAACAGACTGCTTAAGTATTCTTTTCATTGTTATACTTAGAAAATATTGAACAAAATATGTAATGTAATCCCACAAAACATTAAATAATAAAGCAACATTTGATATTTCAGCTGATACCCTGCAACACCAATCAACTTAGATCCACCGTCAACATCGTTTCCAAAATATCGTTGATGTGTGTTCAGGCGTCGTGAGATTGTAGGTGTTGCCATACTGCACTTACCATCTAAACGGGAATATTATTAGATGCCAAATAGCTGAACTTTATGCGAATTAATTTTAAAATTTTTAACCTTGCAAGTGATCTATCATGTTTAATGTTACTTGGTTTAATACAAAATAGTATTCTATATACACAATAAATAACACACATGGCTTAATTCTCATAATCAAACGACCCTTAACGTTGGAAAGATAACAACGCCCAGCTGTAAATAAAGACAGCAGCTAGAAGAGGAGTGTGGCGAGCAGTGGCTTTACCATCTAAACACATCTGAAGCCTGGTGTGGTTAAAACAATAGTACTCACTTTCATATACCAAAATTTATTATCAATACAGGAAATTAAAGAGTTGAAAGCCAATGTGACATTCCACTATGATATGACGATGTGAGGGTATCAGAAAAAAACACCATAACACCAGGATTCTGTGGACTTAGAATACCCAACTATCAGACGAAATTTTCAAGCCTTGGCGCCGCTGACTCCCACCCAGGCGACGTCGGTAGAAGGAACTTAAATTCATAAAAAAATGCAACTGTGTTCCAATCCTAATGGCTAGATTAGGTTAAATTGTGATCCTATTACGCCTAAGCTTTAATTATAATAGGATAAGATTTAATCGGGGTTTATAATGAAAGAGTACCATGACGACTACCCTTAATCCAAACCATAATCAGATGAGGATAAATTGGAGCCCATTAGAACTTAAGCTCATCAGTAGCGGACACCAATCCTAATTGCTTAGATTAGGTTAAATTAGTGCATTTTAGGACTAGACCCCACATTACCAATCAACTCACATTAATAAAACACCTTCTCTCCTCGCCCACCATGAGAAACACTTCCAAACACACACACACAAAAAAAAAAAACATACACTCATCATAAATCACAGACGTCTCTCGCCCTCCTCACAAGCCAGGAATAATGCAGCGGGTGTGAGTTATGTGTGCAGGAGGGAAGCTTGGCAGTCGGCGCCCCTTGTTTTAGAAGACTACGGGGGGTCCTGTTAATGGTGGCGAGGTGTACCACAGTGAAGCGAGCGGAGGTTTTTTTTTTTTTTTAAGAAGAGGGTGAAAGAAGATAAGAAGAGGGAGAAAGAATATAAAAGGAGGGGAAAAGGATTAATAGTGTGTTAATATTATGCCTAAGGTTAGTTATTGTGGTTGATTTTTAGAGATGTTATTTTTGGTCTGGTTAGCTGTCTACTTTGGCGGCTCTGACACAAGACACCCTATACTTTATCTCATTTGCAGGTGTTTTGATGATCTTATTTCGTATTCTCAAGGGAAAGGGTAACCTACAGTCTATCTGCCTTCCTCCTTGCAGCCTGCCTTCCTCCTTGCAGCCGTGCCTTCCTTCTTCCTGCCCTGCCCTGCTGCCCTGCTCTCCCTTGTCCTACCCCTGTCCTCCTCCCTTCTCCCCTACACACACACACACACACACACACACACACACACACACACACATTCCCTTAACTCTCAACCACACACACTCCTACTCACACTCTATCACCTCTTCCCACACACAAACACATACATGTACATTCCCTCAGCTCACTAGATACACAACCACCCACACCCAAGCTTACTCTTTTAATTTTACCACACACAAACAAACACACATATCCTCCATTAACTCCTTACACACACACACACACACACACACACACACACACACACACACACACACACACACACACACACACACACACACACACACACACACACTAACTTTAATCTTCTCTTTCTCTCCTCTTCATTCTCTACCGTACACACTCACCATTCATTTATCCTTACCCTCCTTTATTCACTTTCTACTCCCCTCCCTCCCTCTCTCCATCCCTCCTACTCCCTCCCTCTCTCTCTCTCTCTCTCTCTCTCTCTCTCACACAGTCCCCCCTTCCCTCCTCACACATTCTGCCTCCTCAATTTATCTCTTATTTTTATGATTTGTTGTGTTTTTTGTGTTTGTTTCTTGTGATTTTTAATTGGTTATGTGTGTGTGTATTTCGTCTCTCTTACTATCATCTTTACACAGTATAATTCGTATGTTTAAGATTTACAACGAAAGAAGAACCGAGACTGTAATTAATTCAGTGTTTTTGTAATTCGTCCATTTTTGTCTTCTCGAAATTATAGTCTTCATCATTAGTGCTGCAAATATGGGCGGTGTAATTACTGTGTGAGTTAGTAGCAAAATCTTATTAACGAAAAAGAGTCATTGCCCGAATTAAATATAGCAAATACTATAAATAATTAATGAACAAATTGTGTAAAGCTGTTAAGTTAAATCATTATATAATATTTACCATAAGATAAAGTATCAAATGTATTTTAAAATTAATCAGCTAACAGCAAAAATTTATAATGAAATTAAATTGATTGCCAACAAGACTTACATGAAGATTAATCGACCTGCATAAAAATTTACGCTACAATTAATCGTTTAGCACCAATTCTACTACAACATTAATGGCTAAGCACCAAAATTTAATACAAGGTTAATCGTTAAACACCAAAACATATTACAAAATTAAATGTTCCTCCCAATAAATACCACAACATCAGCGAGATAATTATCCCTTCACACCTTCTTAAAATCTGAGTGTTGAGAGCAGGTGTACTAACTCACAATCCACGCCTGGTGACCTTAGTTGTCGAGTTGCATTAATACTTTACATTATAACTTCACTATCACAAGGAACTGAAGATAAGAAACCCAACCTTTCGTGTTTTCTTCTCTTGTGATATTCTTATACGGTGTAGATAAACAAATAATATGAATAAAACCTGAATAACTGAAGTCAATTAATGTATAATGAATCAATAAATAACATGAAGTTCTAAATAGATTTTTTTTTTTATGTTTCATGTTTAATATCCGTCATTGAACACTGGATATGACACACACACACACACACACACACACAGACACACACACACACACACACACACACACACACACACACACACACACACACACACTGCTGGAGTGGACAGTGAATATTCCTCAGCATTAAGTGTGGGTGAAGGAAATTGGTTGCGTGTGGGTGTGACGCGCCATCAGATGCCCTGCTTGACGGGCCGGCGGGGGGCTGCCCTCACCCTGAGCTAGTATTTCACGATTCTCCAAGACACACGTAATATCATTTTAGTTAAGCTGGACTCACTTATATTTATTTATTTATTTATTTATTTCAAGTGTAAGTTCCCTCCTCATACCATGAAATTAATTCGATCTGCTGCGATACTGTGTGTAAAGTGAGGTAACAGTGTACCACCTCGCCTCTGACCGTGAAATTTATTTGGTCTGCTATGAAACTGTTTGTTTACTTAGTGATCTACTTACAACCCACAGACTCAACCTGTGATATTGATCCTCTCTACCAAACTGTTTATTTACAAATTGATATTTTAGCAGAACATTGACTCAGTGTAAAGTGTATTTTGTTTATAATAAATCTGTATATTTGTATTTAATTTTTAGAAGCAAAGTAATTAGTGTATCAAGTTTATTTAATCATCCGAAAAATCTTTTAAATGGTAACTTATCCTGTGTAGTTAAGATGCTGAGTTTATTTAACAAATTAATTCACAATCAGATCTAATTCTCCCCTTAATTGTTCATAGCAAATTATTTTCAATCTAAGACGTTCATATGTTTAGGTTAGGGTGGCTCGCACACACACACACACACACACACACACACACACACACACACACACATTCTCTCTCTCTCTCTCTCTCAGTAAGCGTGTAAACATAATTTCAGACTACGGCCGCCGTGAACAAAACAAATGCTGCAATAATTATCAAGACGATAATTAGTATAATTAGTAATTTGCCACCTCGTGCTTTTTTGGTCACCACATAATTTCAGACTACGGCCGCCGTGAACAAAACAAATGCTGCAATAATTATCAAGACGATAATTAGTATAATTAGTAATTTGCCACCTCGTGCTTTTTTGGTCACCACTAATAATTAATATGCTAATTCCAATTACCAGGAGCTTATAATTAGTGTGATGACAGTCAGGCAAAAATATTGAATGTCATTTGAGAGTGTTGTGTCACAGCTTATAATGTGAAATAATAATAATAATAATAATAATAATAATAATAATAATAATAATAATAATAATAATAATAATGATAATAATAATAATAATAATAATAATAATAATAATAATAATAATAATAATAATAATAATAACAATAATAATAATAATAATAATAATAATAATAATAATAATAATAATGATAATAATAATAATAATAATAATAATAATAATGATAATAATAATAATCATACTACTACTACTACTACTACTACTACTACTACTACTACTACTTCCATTACTAATATTACTACTACTCCTACTGTTACTACTACTAATAATAACAACAATGACAATAATATTAACACAAAGGAACATCAGCTACGCTATGAAGATTTCAATGATAGTTCTTGATGTAACACTTAGAACCTTTTATTTTTTTTACAGACGCAAAATTACAGGTAGCAGATTTTCTCAGTTAATTGCCTACGGATAAAAGGTTGTGTCTTGGTCAAGGTGTATACCAGCGTGAGATATAGTATCTTTTTCCCCCTAATTTCTCTACCAATGCCTCACACTCACCTCCACAATTTTTCTACAAACACCACCAGCCTACCACCAACAAGTATCCACCACCACCATCTGTCTACCACCACCACCATCTGTCTACCACCACCTGCCGTATCGCTGACAGAAGGGTGTTCAAGGGCGTGGTAAATCATGTATGTTGTCTGAGCTTCGACGTGTAGGCCCGCCCACGCCCGCCTCGAGTCACTCACAAGTCAACACGCCCATGATGAACAAGCACTAGCTCTCTCCTGTCTATGACAGCCGCTTGTTTTATGCATTCGTGTGTTTGTCTTACTAATTTCATTTATTTTATCTCCATTTTTTTTTTTGGGGGGGGGGGTTGTTGGTCGGGTAGTGGAGGAGTGGGAGAGGCCTTAAACGCTGTCGATCCATCCATTCGCCCGACCAGCTTAATGTGCGTTTGTGCTTTTTCGATAACTCGAAAAGACGAAAACAAAAAAGACTCTGGTGAAACTTGGTGTGGACATAAACCAACAACATCTTGGACGAGTTCTATGTCCAGTATTTTTACTCCTTGTTTAGGAGAGATATGGCCTGGCCAGGGGTCCTTGTCCTGGGGTGTTGAGACAGGCACCCTCCAGGAGGGACCTGGACATACTGCATCTTGTTCTTTTTCTTCATTGATGATGAGCGTATGTCATCAATCGGTTGTCTGTCTACCGTCGCCGTCCATCCTGAGTGCCCTCCTATACTATAGCTAAAGTTTGAAACAGTTTCACCAAATTTAATCTATATTATCTTCAAGAAAATCTGAAAATTAAAAAAAAATTCATTGACACTGGATTTTTCTATAAGATTTTCCGTCAACAACATGTGTGTGTGTGTGTGTGTGTGTGTGTGTGTGTGTGTGTGTGTGTGTGTGTGTGTGGTAATTATTGCATTGATTTCAATTATATTTAGCATAATTAAAAATTGCTAACGTCCTCTGATTTAAAATGTATTAATATTTGATCTTACCATAAATGGTGATCTAACAACGCCTGTAAATTATTTTGTGATATTACATCTTCAGTTGTCCAGGGTGTTACGTCATATTCATCTTCGTCGTCTTCGCTAAACGAGTCGAACAGCGTCCATATTGGTCAACACAATAAGTCTCTAGGGTGTCCATTTAGTGGTAGTACACAAGTCTCCCTCGCCTCCATGCTGCACCTCGTCCTCCAGCCAACAGTTTGAAGAGGCAGCGAGTGACGCCATAATCTCCAGCTCCCTCACATCTGTGGCGCCTTATATGTAGATCATCTGTGTCGGCGAGTGACGGCTGAGTGACGGGTTTGGGGGTGCGCGCGGGGAGGAACTGACGCTGTGTCTCGCTGTGGCGGCTGCCTGAGTGACTGGCTGAGGTCTGGCTCCTAGCAGAGGCGTAGCCGGGAGCTGGGTTTTGACGAGATGTTATTTAGATAGTGTGAGGATCGTGCCAGCTACTCTGGGCTATATTTCTGTTTCCCTGAATCTGGAAGGCTTCTGTCTGCCTGTCTGATTATAACTATTTATGTCTGCTTACCTGCTTATCTATGTGCATATCTATATATCATAATATGCTTCATATGCGTGCATTGTATATATGCATACGCACGTACACACATATATATATTTAATACACGCGCATACATACATAAATACATACTTCATACATACACTATGATGAATGCTTTTGTGTGTCGCCATGTCATGTGTGGGTGTGTCGCCATGTCATGTGTGGGTGTGTCGCCATGTCATGTGTGGGTGTGTCGCCATGTCATGTGTGGGTGTGTCGCCATGTCATGTGTGGGTGTGTCGCCATTATTATTTGTGTTACTATAAAAGAACATTCACCTACATCCTCGTTGTCTCACACACGGACAAAACAAACAAGCAAACGTCTATGAACAAAATCTTCCTTCCCACTCACCCACGACGGCACCTTTCCTCTATATCTCTGAGCCCTCCTGTGTTATATTCTCAACCTATTGAGATGGTGAAGTCATCTTTGTGCAGTAAAAGAAGAATCAAAATATAAGAACTACAGATTGACACTTTGATAAAAAAAAAAGAGAGTTGAATCTTTTGTTTTGATAGGGAAGTAAAAATCACTATTTTTAATTTAGTTGATATTTTTTTCCAAAACTAGAAGCGGGGTTTTTAATATTCATTCATAATAATTATTATATTTTCTAAACTTAAGTATTTATTAAGCAGAGAATTTCGGTTTTAAAGAATAATGTTTTTATTCACCTCCGTAAGTGAATGATGACCGACCCCCACCTCCATAACAACCCAACTATTGTTAAGCAACCGTACCACCGCCCACCGGACAATTGGTGATTAACGCTACGTAATTAGACCCCCATTAACCTCTATTAGTTCCCCTGGATCATTAGGGCCGCACCAAGTGTATACTGTACCTGTTAATTTGTAGATTTGTTTTTCAAAAGTAAAGACATAATCACCAGTTATTTATCCGATATTTTAAAAACCTAAAAGAATAATAATAATAATAATAATAATAAAAATAATAATAATAATAATAATAATAATAATAATAATAATAATAATAATAATAATAATAATAATAATAAAAATAATAATAATAATAATAATAATAATAATAATAATAATAATAATAATAATAATAATAATAATAATAATAATTGATAAAATTCCGTTTTATGGTCAGAATTTAGCAGTAAAACACGATGGTAAATTTCTGGATTCATCTTCTGTGTACAATATTTCAAGAACTCAGAGTAAAGGTATAACACTCAAGCTCACCCCTTGTGGCCTTAGTTCTGTCATGTTTAAAATGTCAAAAGTCTTCATTATCTATGATTATTTTACGTTATTTTGCTTCCACTATTTCCATCTTTTCCCTCCCCCTATATTTATCTTTTTCTTTTATTATTCCTACATCTCCTCCCATCAATTTCTCCCGTTGCTTTATCCATTTTCTCCTCTACCTTTCCTTCAGGTCTCCTCTTTCCCAGTTCCTACCTTCATCTATCAATAATGCTTCTTCCATCCCACTCCCTCCCCTTTCTTTAGCCTCCCCATCACCTCGCCTCTCTCCTTCTTTCATATATCCACTCCCCATCTTCTTATCTTACCATCTTTCCTCCCGATACCTTTTCCACCTTCTTTCTTCCCACCTTTCTTCTCCCCCTCTGTGCCTCCTCCCTTCCCCCCTATCGTACTCTACCGACGTTCTTCCCTCTTCCTTTAGATTCCTCCTATCATCCATACCCTCCTTCCCCTACTCTCCTCTTCCTCCCCCCCCCCTTTCCATACTCTCCCTAGGCACCTCATCTCACCTACCTTCCCCCACCCACCTTCCTCCGTCCTCCCAGTCCTCAGAGACGGACAGGTACGGAGCACAACGACCACTGAAGGTGACGCTGACGAAGTGAACGAACTCTGGTCTATGAATCACTACCATTTAGGAGATCCCCATTACCTGCTCCAGAGCCCCGGGTATAGTTAGGACACTGGTGGGACATAAGGTATAGTTAGGACACAGGTGGAGGGACAGGGGTAGAGTTGGGACACAGGTGGAGGGACATAGGGTAGAGTTGGGACACAGGTGGAGGGACATAGGGTAGAGTTGGGACACAGGTGGAGGGACAGGGGGTAGAGTTGGAACACAGGTGGAGGGACAGGGGGCATAGTTGGGATACAGATGGAGGGACAAGGGGTAGAGTTGGACACAGGTGGAGGGACATAGGGTATAGCTGGGACACTGGTGGAGGGATATATAGGAAATGGATATACAGTAGGTGATGTCTGGAGAAGAAATTACACATGGTTAATGAATAAAGACATACATGGTTAATGAGTGAAGCCAGACATGGTTAATGAGTATAGAAGCAACAGAGGCATGAAAGATTTAACATTGACCCTAAAATCATTAATTATTCCTACAACGAAATCAATGTTCATAAAAAAAAAAAGAATATGTTACCTGCAACACCAAAGGTAAACGTGTGACCTCACTAACGACACATTATTACCTTTGAAATAAATGATAGACGATTAAAAGCAATTAAGTAAGAGAATATAAATATTTTATCTTCTGACGTGGGATTATTTTTTGGTTTGTTTCTACATCTCAGTCTCCTTCATCGTCATCATTGTCCCTCTTCTTTTTTTTTCTCTCTCCTGGTTCTTCTTTGCTATTCTCTTTCTGGCTCTCAATGCCGTCTCTTCTTCATCTTTCATCTCTTCTTCTTCTTTCTCATCTTCGTCTCTCCATACCGTCTCTTTTTTTGTCATAGTGATTTGATATAACTCATGATACCAGACCTTATTCAACTCAGCCGGTGCAAAATCCATTTATCAAGGGTCACACACACACACACAACCAAGTCGACCGTCGAGAAATCTTACAACATTTTAAGGAGATTATTTGAATAAATTGTAAATATCTTCTAGTGAATCTGTTTGTAGCCAGAGGAGAGGCTACGTTTATCAAGTTACGAATAATTATTTTTTATGGTGCTTTAAGTAACCCGCAGTGCTTCAGATTTATATCTTAAATACTTCACGTAAAAGATGGACTCGTAGGATAAGCTATTTCCTTTACAAGTGTCCCATTGTCAATGATTCAATATATACACAGTTCAGGTAACAAAGAAGGAAGACTATACAGACGATCCTCTGTCCTTTAATTAACGATCCACTCATATAACTAATTATCTTTTCAATTTCTTTTCCATTACAAGAAATATAACATATATACGTATATATCCCACAGGTAAGAAAACACCGCCATTATACATACCAAGCTTAGCAATAGTTCAGAGAATATATCAAAAAAGATTTACCACACCCAGGGTGACCTGTCAGAGTTATATATACTCCAGCACACCTTACACCGCCAAGGTCCCAGATTGGACTCGCTTTAGAAAATAGATTGTTATTTTTGTCCTTCAGGAGACTTTGTTTATGTTATATCAGAGCTGTTACCGGTCACATGGGCCCCAGTCCTAATAGACCCTGACCTAACCATATTACGTCTGGGCCCCAGTCTTAATGGTTACCCTAACCAGTCACCAACAGAGCAATGAAGGTTCGGTTTACTAGAATCCAGACCAGGATCCGGTTAAACAGGATCAGGATTCCTTAAGATCTGGTTATATAGGGTCATGGTTACACAAGATCCGCTTAAATGGGGTCAGGGTTACCCATAATCCATTTAAAAATAGTCTATGTATCCAAGAATTCGATTATATAAGGTCAGAATTATATTGACAATCAGACTGTTTACATATAATCACTTTGATATATTGCCCTTTAACATCCGTACACGTCCGGTTAAATAATTCTGAGTCAAAACCCAATTACCGAGGTCAGAGTATGGATATATATACTCATAATCAGACTTGTTGAAAGAGTCTCATAACCTTCCCCTCATAATCGGACTTTTCAATAGAGTCCCAATTAACCAGTAATGCCATCTCCCTCATAATCGGACGTTGAAAATCGGAAGACAGATTTTTCCTTATCTATTTAACAAGTGTAATAGGTGCTCCAGGTAGTGATATCCGGACCATGATATATTTTTTCCTTAACCGTAAATTCGAATGAGGTTTTATTACACCAGGTTAGGTTAGGTTAGGGTTTAATCTGATAATGGGTAGAGGTTTGAAAATATATTTATTTTTCAACTATAAACTTTCTAGTTAATTAAAGAAAAAAACCCTTCAAGGAGCCTCGACTTATCCGGGATATTTCAACCGAACCTGAAAAATTATATCACATCCAAACTTGACTCACTTGAACATAACCTTATTACTTTTTCATACTTATTGAATACTCTTTTTGTATCCCGATTATTCGATTACATTCGGATTACTCTATCACATCCGGAGTAGTGTATCAGCCGGTTGCTCTACACCAAGTTATTGCAGTTAATTGAAATATATAGCTTCTTTATGTAAATATAAACCGGCGGGTTGGGAGAGGCTTATGTAAACAACATCTATAATTCCGGCTCGCTTAACCGGACTTTATCATGACAAGCGAATGTGAGGCCGCTGATGAAATGCTCCAGTCTCTATTCAATTATACGGCCATTAATTCCATCTAGCTGGGGATGGAATTAAAGTTATTATTTTTTTTTTATTTCAGTCTTTTCTTTATTTATTTTATTATTTTTTTGCTCTCTCTCTCTCTCTCTCTCTCTCTCTCTCTCTCTCTCTCTCTCTCTCTCTCTCTCTCAGGATACGATGACTTCTTGTTGTTGGTATTATTTTTATTATCATTTATGTTATTATTATTAATGTTATTATCGATGTTGTTTTTGTTAATATTATCATTGTTAATGTCATTGTTGTTTGTTTTAGTTGATGTTACTATTCTTTTATTTGTTATTGTTTTGTATCGTTTTAATTTCAATTGATTTTATTGTTATTGTTCTTGTTATTGTAGTTATTAATGAGTTATTGTTATATGTTTTTTCATTATATTTTTTCTTATATACTTATCAACTACCCGAGTTATTTTCTCAATCTCATCTCAGTCTGTACATTTTAGCCAGATTTAATCATCGTTATATTTACACATTGGGATAAATTTTAAACTGTTTACCGACGATGTAATTAACCCCAGTAGTTGGAGCACCTAGAGGACAACAAGATATGCAGGGGTCTGAGTCAACGTGTGTCGTGCTATATGTTAAGAAACTCAACGTCTTATATGTTTTCTATAATATTTAATTTTTTCTTCAGTGAATTATATTATTAGGACTTCCTGTTGTTGTAGAGATAGTTTTGTACAGACAAAAAATTCGAATATTATAATTTTGTTTAGGTTGTGGAGACTTCAGCATCGGTGTTGTGAACTGTTAATAGAAAGTAATCACAGTGGCTGGGATTAACGACTCTTTAGATTGAGTTAAGTTTGTGTAGGTATAAAATTTACATTAAATATGCTTATGTTAGTCTATTTACCTGAGTAATGATTAGAAATTAGCGTTTATCCAAATTGCGTTAAATTTGTGGAGGTATAAATTATCATTTCTCCTAATTGCATTAAACCTGTGGAGACTTAGGCCAGTGTTAGTATAGTTAACACAGTCATGGTTAGAATTAGCGCCTATGCTAATTGGGTTAAATTTGTGGAGGTTTGAAATCAGCATCTCTTTTACTCCCCTATTTACACCTCAGTAACGCGTACCAATTTATGCAATTCTAAATTAGCGTCTCTTCATTCTGGCCACGAGGGTGAAGGGTGAATAAATATTGAGATGTTTATTTGTGATGAGGGGATGTTGAGGGTCAGGTAGTACACACAAGTGACAGTGGTAACACGTAAACACACCCTGGAGTCAGAGTGTGTCTGTTAGTGCTTGTTCATACTCTTTGTTTAAGCACTCCAGATATAGTGTGACTTTAAAATGCACCACTTGTGTGTGTGTGTGTGTGTGTGTGTGTGTGTGTGTGTGTGTGTGTGTGTGTGTGTGTTTTCATACTGTTTTATAATTATACGTGGATATACCTGGAAGTATATAAATTATAACATTAGAAACAGTTAACACACTCAGAGAGCACCGTGTGTACTTGCTTGTCTAAATTCCTGAAAATTTTGATGAATAAAATAAGTTTCCTCTGTAAAAATATAGACAAAACTTAAGGTCAGATGCACTCAAGTGGCAGCGAGACACACAGACGCACCCTTGAGTGTGTGTCAGTGGTTGTTCACACTCTTGTACGGGGAGGGATATAAATCTTGGGAGTATATTAATGGAGAAAGTTAAAGGCGTAGTCGGTGTTAAGGTGTAGCTTCAAGCCAAGTAGTCAATTAGTGGTCTGAAGGCGTTAGTGAATGAGTGCGGTGATGAGGGAGTGCGTTCATGATGGAGTACAGTGGTGTCGTCTTGGAGTGGCATGAACAGGTCAGAGTGAATCTGAATTTCGGAGAGTGGATGGATGAACTCATATGTGTAGTCTGTAGTACTTGGTTAGACTAGAGCCCCTGGCTACTCTAGAGTACTTTACCGAGCAAAAATCCTAGGTTATACTGGAGTGTGTGGCTTGGCTAGAGTTCCTGGCAACACTAGAGTGTGTGGTGGGGACAGGAGCTCGGCGCCGATGTGGCTGCTGGCCTGATAAGGTATCTTACTCGTGTTTTTGCAGCTCCGGGGGTCACTTGCTCAACTAAAACAGTATTTACTTTTAATATACGTAACCGACTACTAACAAACCCTCCACAATACTGCCCTAACACACAAAACTATGTCCACGAATAAAACACCCTCGAAAACACAGAAAATCTCAAATTTACACAACTCCAATATCTCAATCCCATTTGACCATGAAATTCGGGAGACTTATGACTCATTTACGTACAGTTGATCGGGCAAAAACAAGCTTGAGGGAGTGTGAACTGCTGTGAGGCGACAATATACTGATCAACACGGCCAAGTTGATATTACTGCCGGGTTAATGAGGCTAACCATGAGATATCAGAGACGGGGCCCCGGAGGAAACGCTTTATACATAGTACATAAATGTTGTTTTTTCTTTCTGTTTGTGTCTTATCACTTTTATTGTTTGTTTATATATCTAGTTATCTATATTGTTCTTTATTACTCTTTTTTTTCTTATTCTTTATCTACACGCCCCTCTTACCTGTGTGTGTGTGTGTGTGTGTGTGTGTCTGAGGAAGGTTACAGCGAAGCAGAGTATTACAGTACTCAGCCTCTCCCACTCAGCCTCCAGACACACACACACACACACACACACACACACACACACACACACACACACACACTCATTCTTCCCTGTCCATTTCTCTGCACCACAAACCACTTGTTTCGGTCAACAGTGGACCCATGACTGAAGAAGTGGACCTACAAGGAGACGATGTAACAGTCAAGAGATGGCAAATCAAGCAGGTTCCAGTGTTATCTGTGTATTGACGTAAGAGCGTTTTAATGATACCTCATACACGGGCCAGTGGTGCAAGCTACCAAGTGGATATACGGGGTTTATCTTCTCTATAAAAGGGTTGCTTATTCTCGCCCAGGGCACTCTTAGTCTACCCAATTGTGAATGGGCACCTAATTTTACAGTTTAGGAAGTGAAGGTGATCGAGTACAGTGCCAGGCTTAGTTATGGTTAACCTCATTAACTTGGAATTGCTCTTCATCTCTTCATCAGATAATTACTAATGTGGGTGCCATTTTAGCCTCCGTTCTGCTCTAGTTAATTTCATGTTTATTTAGTTTTCCTTTATTATCATCATCCACGTTTGCTATATTCGTTAATTATGCACCCCTGTTATCTTTCGAATTTCCTTTATCATCTTATCACTGGTTCATTACATTTTCTGTCTATGTCTGTTCTTGATTAATTTTCTGTTCTTCTTTACTTATAAACCTTTTCCTTCTTTTCTTCATTACTATTTCTTAATCCACTTTCCTCATGTTTATCCTATGTTCGTTTTCTTCATCAACTTCCCTAGTATTTCTCGTTTCTTCGTTTCTTCAAAGTCCCCCGTTAGTCATAGCTTCATTTTCTTCATCAACTTCTCCCGTGTCTGTCCTATCCCTGTCCTTCTTATTACTCTACACCTCATTCTTTCTCAACGTGTTCCTCAGGAGAGAACCAATTTGTAGGTGAGCGGCGGGACAAGCTGAGAGAGATGGGGGATAAATTGCCTCCTCAGCTCCCCGGGTCCCGCCCTTAGGCAAAAACAAACGCCTTATCACCAACACTATCGTGCCGACCTGTTGCACTGCCCCGCCAATATTGTGCTGGGCTGCTCCACCCTAAGGTTAAGGCAGGGAGGAGAGGGAAGGAAGAGGAGAGAGGAACAGAGAGAAGAGGGTGCAGGAAAGGAGAGAGAATAGGAAGGAGGGATAGACAAGAGAGAGGAGGGAGGAAGAATGTAGAGGGAGTGGAGAGTTGATTAAAGAAAGTGATGGTCGGGGGTACAACTAGAGGGAGAGAATAAGTGAAGGAGATTCAATTTCAGTGACGGATTAAGTTAATACAGTGGTGGTTGATGTAAGGCCGGTAGTAAATATTAAGGGTGTAGTTAACCAAGGCCTCTTTTTATATAAACACAAGAAAAGCTTTTAAAATGTTAATTGTGTTGAAGATGGCTATGAGGATGGATGGTTAAAGTACATATTTGTTAAGATTTATGAGATTTATACTGTAGTACATTTCTGAATATATTTAGTTTAAAGTATCACCTTTATTATATTATCACTGTGATGACTTGCTAAATAAACCCCAATTCTAATAGCTCCCAACCTAACTTAACAATTAGGGATGGTATTCACGTCTAATGGGCCTCAGATTAAATAGACCCCTATCATAATGGGTCCCAAGCCTAATGGTTATGTCATGTTAGGTTTGGTTAGGACGGGAATTACTAGGACTGGTGAACCCTATACAGGTATGGATAGCGAGTGTTAGATCACCTCATGGGAGTAACTATACCTACCTATACTGTATACCTGACCCCCATATTTCTCTCTATTATTGAAACTTTACGAGTCTGAACATCACTTAACATTTCACGGAGGAAGATGGTAACACTGACAGCAGGTTAAGATGATACTTGAAACAACGAGGAACTGACATGGATGAAAACAAAGAGGAGAGATGATGTACAGCCCCAACGCCTAATATGAGGGAATAAAGGCATTAGTGACGCTCTGGTGGCTCAGGCAAGAGGTAGAAGGATTATATTAACATGGAGAAAAAAAAGGTGGAGTGAAATTAAATGGATGGTGATGGATTGTATGAAGGGGGATTATATCTGATTTAGATTTAAACGAAGGTGGCAATAATTGGTCATGAACCGCATTAGTCAGAGGAGCTTGACGCGCACGACCCACGGGTGTAGTGTGGTGCCCGAGGCGTGAAAAATAAAATAAATTGTAATGAAAAAATGAAAAGACTCACCTGGGGAAATAAATTAATGAGGAGTGAGAGGTATTAAATGAAGATGAAATTAGGAAATACAACTTCTACAACAACAACAACTAATAATAATAATAATAATAATAATAATAATAATAATAATAATAATAATAATAATAATAATAATAACTCAATTTAGGAACATACAAGGTAGACATCCTTGCAAGGGAACATAAAAAATAACACAGACTTAGATAATAATTACGGGGGCAATATTCATGACGCTCTAACATCACCTTGCCCTTGGGATACGAAGGTTGATGGGTGACGTTGACCTTTACACAGGTGTGAAAGATACGGCTAAACTCTTTTTTAACAGGCAGGTGTTTTAACCAGAGACGAGAAAGAGCGAAAAGGCTATAATATTAAGTAGTATAATCAGGAACTCGAATATAACGTACACGAAGATATAACCGGGAGATTATAGAGTCTGAAGGGAGTTATATTAGGTGGCAGTATAATCACAGCGATGCTGTGATAAAAATGAATATAAATCTTCGTTTTTATTCGGAAGATTATGATTATCCAACGAGTGTCTGAGGCAAGGTAATCCAGGTTATGTAAATATTGAATGAAAAGGTTTGCAGGTCAAATGGGCCCCAACCTTGCTGAACACAGTCCTAATGGGCCCCAGTTCGAAACGCACCAGCCTTAACCTAACCCAACTACAACGATTGAGGCTAGACTACGATCATTTAGGTTAGGTCAGGTTAGGTTAGGTTAGGTTAGGTTAGGTTAGGTTAGGTTAGGTTAGGTTAATATAGGGTAAGTTACAGCCCATCTAACCACTAGGATTGGAACCCATTAAGATTAAAACCTAATAAAATGGGCTGATTAGGACTGGACCTTAATCCAATGGTTAAAGTGAGTTAAGATACACTGTGGTCAATTAGAAGCGGGACCCATACGAACAGTCATCACTAAATATATAATTACACCCACGAGAATAAAAACAAAACTTCATAAACAAGTAAGAATTTGGATCAAGTAGATAACGAGGCGAAGCGGCAGCTGAACATAATGTAAATGTGAAACTGAGACGAGGTTGTAAGACAAACCAAATATATCCCACGATAGCATAATACAAAAGGGATAACTGAGATAAGATAACTTTAAAGGGGGGAGGAAATATAATATAAATACATCACTGGATAATATAGTAAAAATAGAGTATACTAGGATGATATAACCAAGAGTATACCTTTATATAGACAGAATATATCACACGGTGTAATAATTAGACGTGATTATATTTGGGGAATATAGCTAAGAAGAGAATATAAAATATATAAAATAATAGCGTAAAGGATAGTATAGTGAGAGAGGAATATAATGAGAAGATAACACAAGAAAACACCGCAACATAAAACAAAAAATAAAACAAAAAATTTATTAGAATTATGAGACAATTATAGACGAGCATAAAAACACAATATAGCCTTAAAGACACTATTATTTCCTGTCATATATACCTTCACATTTGTATAATCTGATGACTATAATTAAGCTCCTAACAAGGCATATTAATGTTAGAATTATAGAGAATCAGAGGGTTATTATAGCTTCAATTATGTTATACTAATGTGATAGAATTATGCATAAGAAATTGGTTTTATGATTTTCACTGACATTTTTGATAAGGGGAACAAGGAACAACAACACTTATAAAATATTGTCACTAAAACACTTAAATAAAACATAAAATTACGATCTGTTTCGACAAAGTTTACAAGTAATATTTTCACATAAACTGTTTTACCTGTTTTGCACCGGACGATCTTAGAATGAACATGTAGACACGCTTTCAATTATATATTACAGTAGCAGAATAAGTTGATCTATCTTCGAGAAAGTTTTGCCCTAAAAGAAAAATATATTCTATAGTATTACTTAACATGAAGGGATAAGTGCTCGTATAATGCTTGACGTTAAGCAAATAAGTCAATAAACTTCAAATAACAATATACAGGAGACGAATAAGGAAATACTGTATATCCAAGAACATATTTTAAAATTTTGGTCGTAAATTAAGTATATTCAATATCATATTTTACACTAATGATATACGTGAATTTATTTATTTATAAACATTATACTGAGGATATATGTGAGTATATTTACGGTATGCTTTATATTAAACGCCTTAGATATATATCAAAGTATCTTTACATTATGACTACACTCAATTAAGTATATACCGTATACCTTAAAATATAACTTGTGCTACATAACGTGCAGAAGTATATATATACCTTAAGCTACACATACATATCTCCCTATATACTTGCACACTCCTGTTGATCACCATGAAAAAGTCCAGGTAAAAACAGCTTGACATTAGCGACTTGTACGAATTTATCCAGCCATCACCAGGCCAGCGGCGCCTCTGAAGCTCTTATCAAGCGACGAATATTTACCGATAACCTCAAGGGAGTAATTGAAGAGAATTAAGTGCAATACCTCATAGTGTCAAGAAAGGATAAGTTTACTGCAGTTTTATGGTGATAATCACTCTTAAAGACGTGTTCACATTCTGTAGGGTTTTTGCATCGGTCGAGCCGGGCGCTTCCCAGGTTCACTTTTTAATTTCGGAAATTTTTCTTCTCCTGACAGCGAGAATTGTCACTGACTGGTGTTAGTGGGAGATATTCACTTTACAATTGTTTTATAGTTACTCACTATTCTTTTTAACACTCATTCACTATCTATTCACTATCTCATCCTTGACATAAATTGGTTTATCCGGATAACCTCAAAACCTGATGTATTCTGGGGGTCAAAAGGTCGAAGATCAACGACATAACATTGAGGAAAAAAAACACAACTTGGCTTGTCTTGGTACTTGGCTCAAGTGTAACTATACCCCACTCTGGCGGCCTGTTGACTTTACTGAAGTAATCAATATTTTCATTTGAAATTATACCTTTTTTTTCTCACTCGGCGATAGTATACCTGTCATCTAAACTTGGATATATACCCTAAGGTACCTCTTCACATAAATCCCATTCCTAATAGACCAAACCTGTCTATTAGAGAGAGAGGAGTCCAATCCTAATAGGCCTCAGTCTTAATAAATCACAATCCCAAGGTCCATTAAGAGTGGAACCAATTTGACTTGTAACTAAAACCTATAACTTCCTATTAAATCCTATACTGTATCGGTTGTTAGTGGATTCAAGGTATGCCTGTGTCCACATGATACCGTCAGACACGTGGAAGTAAGACACAAGCTGCTCAATGACACACAGACACACACGAAACTCTGCATAAGTTACTAGTAGTGTCTTGTATAGAGATGTGTCTTGTATTATTGACTTATCTTACTTACAGTACACTATATCTCTTTGCCTTTGTCTGTCTGTCTGTCTGTCTGTCTGTCTGCTTCATCGTCTTACTTGTGTTGCAAAATGTCTTTGTTAGTTTTCATGTGTAGATGTTTGATGTATGAATCATGGCGTGTGACTTCTTAATATATGGCTCCTCAACAAACGAATCTGTCATATATGTGACTCAATATGTGACTCCATTATATACGACATAATATGTGACTCCATTATACACGACTCAATATGTGACCATTATACACGACACAATATGTGACTCCATTATACACGACACAATATGTGACTCTATTATACACGACACAATATGTGACTCCAATATACACGACTCAATATGTGACTCCATTTTACACGACACAATATGTGACTCCATTATACACGACACAATATGTGACTCCAATATACACGACACAATATGTGACTCCATTATACACGACACAATATGTGACTCCATTATACACGACACAATATGTGACCCCCATTGAACACGACACAATATATGACTCTATTAAATATACAACTCGAAGTTCCTCTCATTGTTTACTCTCAACAGGTCACTTACCGAGGTCACACAATCAAAACAGTTAACCCATTAAACAGGCCATTTGTTTGTTTTCTTATAATTAAGATGCGTCTCTAAGCTTCAGAATAGGCGAAGTTATCAAAGCTTAGATCCATTTAAGCACGAGTCTTATCATTTATTGAGCTACGTCCCCTTGACCTTTCAGTGGACGCCTGGCACCGACGTTGGTCTGGTCTGGTCGACTGATTGCATCGTTCACGTGGATTTTATAACTCATAATTTTTCTTACAATTTGTGCACCATTAATGAACCACTAATAACATAGATCAAGGAGATGTGTTTGATTTTTATGAAGTGTCTTCGATATGTATAAATATATTGTACTGGTTTTCTTTGGTTATTTGGATGTTGTTCAGTAATTATTCTTTAATGGTCCCTCAGCGGTGATTAAAAAAGGTTAATTTCATGTCAGCGGTGAAGGAAATTCCAAACAATATCTAATCAGTGTCTTAATACAGTGTCTTTTAGCTGAGATTAAATTTTTTCAGTGATGAAAGTCTTGAATTAGAATGGTTTTAAAGATACATTTACTTATGGATACCCGACGTAAATTTTAAATATAAAAACGCACACACACACACACACACACACACACAATTTGTACATCTCATCTTCATATGAGCATAGTAGCGAGATAAGTCTTCTACCATTGGTGTTAGTGGTGAGATCATCTAATTTCTCGTGTCTAGTATTCAGGTCACCAATTGGCAGTATTGTTGAATCAATACCTAAGTCGGGACAGCCGGATGCCTCCCCCCCCCCCCTATCACTAACCAGCTGCCTGTGTAAAACCCTTGAGTGGATGGTTCTTGGCAGACTACTATATAGAATCAGGAAACATAAATGTCTTCTAATGCCTCACTAATGATATAACTATACACAAATATATCATACTTGACCTAAAAGCTGCATATGAAATTGTTAATTGGTAATTTATATTGTACGAACATGCGAAAATTGATATAGGAAGTCGTCTGTTACAGGAGGGTTGCTGCACTGTTTCAAGGTTACAAAAGAGGAGTCAGAGATATGCAACTTGGCAATATCCAAGGTAATACAATTGAGAAAGGAGTTAGGATTAATACCTAGACATTCACACTTACTCCCACTATGTTCAATGTACTCATAAATACATTTATGAAGTTAATCCCAGACAGTCCCAGTAATATCTCGATCAGTTATGCAGATGACATTCTCGTACATACTAAAACCCATCGCGAAATGCAACCCACCCATAACCATGTACACGTAGCTTGTGAGAACCCCGGTCTTATTATATCCACTGAGGAAACTAAGGTGTTCAATAAACAAGCTGGTGACCACAAACGCGGCTCCACAAGCTTTAGATTGGTAACAACACCACTGACTATGTCTCCTCTTTTAAATATCTTGGTGTCTCCACCCCCTGTATCCCACCTGCCATACAACAGATAATCCCCAATGTAGTGACAGACTAAACCCTCTTAGAAGTGTAGTGGGGTACAGCTCATACTATGGTGCTAATATTAGAATTGTTAAAAACAATGTACCTAGGCTATATAAGATCTCTGATAGATTACTACGCACCAGCCCTGGTCCTTCGTGATGGGGAAGGAATTGGCAAACTTGAAAAAATGCGAAATAAAGCCCTTAGAATTATCTTAGGCTGCCCCATGAGCACTAAAGTACTTAATATAAGGAAATAACTAGGTATAATTGAAGTCAATCTCATGATAGCCCTGAGGTTCTTGGGTAGCGATCCTGACAACATTGCTTCCTTAAAATTGCTAGAATAAATGAGTCATGGAACTGGTGAATCTGAATGCATGCAAACTATAACTACACATATGAAAATATATCGACTAGACAACCTGTACAAGGTTGACACTCAGAGCGCCTCTTGCCAGCCTGGTGGACATTTTCATTCTTTATCACAATACAGAATTATGCGGTACTCACGTGGGTCTGTTAAGTCACCCTCTGGATAGAGAACTAAACAAACAAAGTATTGGCAATACTTTGTAATATTCAATGATATAATATTCTGACCACTCGGGTCTGTTATACACACCTTTTGTGACCTCTACTCTGTCATCCTTTTGCACAACCGCTCCCAGGATGAGTATGGCGTGCACAATAAACTAGCAGCTGTACGTGGCAAAATTAAAAATTCACACAAACACACGACAGGAAGTCCAAATAGTCAGTGAGCTCTGCACCATCTCCTCTCCCCCATTTGGCCGCCTCCTTGGCCATATAAGAGAGTATCCGCTGGTGTACCTATCAAGTCCCACTGAAACAATCACGTCCAGGAAGAATCACTCCAGTAAATCCACGTCTCCTGCACCCAACTAGGAGCTGGACGGACCATCGACGGAACGCCTTCATGCCCAATTCAGTCTTTGATCGACCCATGACTTAAGACGTTAAATCGATCGCCGACTGTCTTGATGAAGCTTGATAAGGTAGAGCAGAGAGCCATGGATCTGTCTTTTGCGTAATCGTAACTTTCAGAGATATTTTGGCCGCGCTAAAATAGAGAAACTTCACAGAAATATGGCAGGGGAAATTCGTTAGACGGAGCTTCCATAAGTGTGTCTCTGGGGGTTAGATGTGGACGCCACACGTTGTTGATTCCTCGTTCTGGAAATGCTTTATATGGGCCGGTCCTCTGGCTGATCATAAACACGACTCTCGCGGTCCAAATATTAACGTTGTCACATTGGTGTGTTATCAGGCGAGGCCTGACTCACTGATGGCCTTTATACATCTCTGGTGAGTGGATCATGTCTCTCAAGGATCCTGCAAGTTATTGAATTCTTTCAGCAAGTGAGAGTAGGAAGCTTGAGGGAGTGACCGACTCCTCCGGTATTATATTTAGACAAAATAATTTTTATTACATAATACACAACCTTGTCTCGCTGTTGTGCTTCCAATTAAGGCGTTGAAAATATAAAATAATAATAATTCATATGTTGCACTGAACGAAAGCATAATGAAGCTGTAGTTTTTTATTTTATTTTATAGTATATAATACTCTACCATTAGCCATTGTACACTAGTTTGTCATTAGTCAGCGAACCTTGGAAAATCATATACAGTATATATATATATATATATATATATATATATATATATATATATATATATATATATATATATATATATATATATATATATATATATATATATATATATATATATATATATATATTCGCTTACTGACAGCTTTAGAGGTTAGCTTCCCTGCCGTACGTGGGCTCCAGGTCCATCACTCTCAGAGTAGCGCCTGGTTTAGGTCCCTGGCCCAGGGCACGGGTGGAGACCCAAGGGGCCTGGACCGTGGTTTCACTCAACAGTGGTAGAGATGGAGGTGACAACACACCCAAAAGATGCTCACTGTCTTGTGAGTGGATGAGAATGTTCAAGGGTTAGAACCATTACTTTTAACTGTGGGTTGTGTCAACAAGGGCATGAAGCAGGAAAACACTTCGCCAGGAATAGTTATAAGTCTTAAATCTAGTCAGCCTCAGACTAATGATAGGGCGTCCACAGTAAGCAAGGCGAGGCAGCATCCCGAGCCGTCGGCAGAAGTGGACAATGAACAGAATAAAATCCAAAGGTTGAGGCTGAAGAGGGGAGCTGTGATGAATGTAAACTTCAAAGGGAAATCATGGATGATGGGAAAATAAAAGGCAAGGGAAGGGATATGGTGTGTGTGTGTGTGTGTGTGTGTGTGTGTGTGTGTGTGTGTGTGTGTGTGTGTGTGTTGAATATTAATTTTATCGTTCAATGTAACAAAAAAAATGAAAAATTACATCACCCAGATTCTTGTAAGGTTTTTTTTTTTTAAACTTATTAGTAAACCTCTACAGGTCTCCCATCATTAACTGAAAGCAATCTAATACCAATGGCCACACCCCACCCCCAAGAGGAGGGAGTTAGTTACTCTCCAGGTACCAACGTGGCCGCACAACGTTCCAGCAAATATATAATCTTGATTTCTCGGCTTACTGTATCAATTAAATAAAAGTTTCAGCTACTGCCAGGCCCATCGTTATCACACGTAGCTTCTAGAAAAAATGCAGATTTTTTTTCCCTTTGACATAAAATGGCGCAGATTATGTAACATTTTGGTGCTGAAATATTCCACTTTCATGGAGTGAAATACTGCAAAATAAATATTTTAAGTGGGAAGTAATCGTACAACTGGTAAACGTTTAAGAAAATGCCTAACTCACGACTAGGCTGGTCGTGTGGACGGTGGGGTACACGTTCGCTTCGTGTTTTCATGATCTCAGGTAGCAGCGTACAGGGGTCGACCATCGTTGAGCCTCATGTATTAGTGTATGACTCAGATATTTTGAATTTGAAGGACGAAACTTAAGAACAGGAGATTAATATAATATAATATAATATAATATATCGACGCTATTTTTAATTATTAACATTACAGTAAACTCTTAGACGACGTCTGTAATGAATTGTGTAGTTTTAAATCGTTATTAGTAAAATTCTTGAAATTAAAAAAAAGTTGAATAATACTTGTATGCACTTGTAGATGACTTAAGAGCCATTCTTGACCTAAACGTAAAAAAATATGTATAAATAACTGTAGTAATTAGTGTGAGTTGCTTAATGCAACCTCCACTAATTACAGATACACCAGCATCTACTGATTACAGTTACACCAGCCTCTGCTAATTACAGGTACTCACATTTTTTGACCATTCACAGTGCCGTTCTTCGGTTTCCACCTCCAGTATATTGCCCCCCCCCCCGGCTCTCTTGTGAGAATTATATATTACTTTTATAGGCCTATAATATATACCGAATATGCTTTAAAACATGACTTACGTTTTTTGGTCAGATAGGAATTCAACTTTTGGCTAATATTGCTGAAACATAATGATCAAATTTACAGTTTCCTTTCAGTAGTTGTTTACACACAATGGGCGGTACACAACACTTGTATATTTACGTGTACTAAAAAAAATTATCTTTTGTTTTCTTTTTTAAGTCAGCTGATCCTGGTCTGTGATTCTTGGTGCCAACCGAAGTGGTGAGCGGATGGCACCAGTCCTCACTTACCAGGATCACCAACACAACAGTCCCACACGGGTGATCAGCCCGGGTGAGTCTTGACCTAAGCCCCACAGAGCCCGACGGTGCCAACAGTCCGTCAGGCCACCACGAGGTGGTATACCAATTAGTTTTAGGAAGTTGTATTTATGTTTCCTAAACCATTATACTGATTACTTACCTGTCATTGTATTATTATGGTGTATAGTTAAGTTATATATTGGTAATATAATGCAAAATATTCCAATATTTTCGGTTGTGATAAATGAGAACTATTTACATTTCGAACATTAGCTGTCAACATTGGTACGATAAATTAGCCTTCAAACACATTTTTAATACACCCTGTAACTCTCTTAATATAAACAACTGAAATGACGTGAGGGAGATGTTAAGGGGAGGTGGTGTGACGCAAGGAGACGAAGGGGAGGAGAGGGGAGGGGAGGGGAGGTCTCTGTGCTCGCTGGACAGAGGACGGGGGACAGTTGCACCCCACAACACTTGACCCACATAAAGCCTGGCACTATACTAACGTCTCTTACACTTTGCTTGAGGATAAATAAAGTGGAAGATTTATACTGTGTAACCAACTGTTTCAGCCACACATTGTCTACTGCAGGACAGGTGTTATTCACTCCACGTTAGATGAATGAAAAGCGTCCATACTACATCAATTAATCATGTAAACGTTACCGGGTGCTTGTAATGAGTCAAATTTATCATTCTGGTCCCAGGCTACTGTGTGCACCTCACGTCTCACCGAATAACTTAAAGGCTTCGGTTTTACGTTCAGATACTCTCGGGGTTCACACCTCACGGAAAGAAGGGATTGACAACGTTGAGTGTACTAGTCGGAAATGTCCCCAACTGTTCACCAGCCTATACTAATTACAGGTACACGAACCTCTACTAATTACAGGTACACCAACCTCTACTAATTGCAGGTATGCCAGCCTCTGCTAATCACAAGTACACCAACCTCTACTAATTACAGATACACTAACCTTAACTATTTACAGGTATACCAGTCTCTTGCGACCAGCTGTCACCTCATCACATACGCAGGACCAGATGTCATCCAGGAACATCACTAATCTGAAGAAAAAACTTCGATAATTAGCATAAGCCGAACCTTATTAATGCTTCCTCCCGACGGCTTATTACCTAACAGCGGCGACTTTTATGAACAGTTTGTCCGAAAATTCTCCGCCCAAAGAGAGGTTCATTGAGCAACTTAGAATTATAATATATAGCAAGAAAACTAAATACAGTGTTTCTCGTATGTTTTGTGTATACTGTATATACGTATGTCTTAGGCGTCAATTTACAATAAGAGACCTGGGAAATATGTTGCTTATGTCGGGCAGAGTTGGGTGACTGTTAGGACACTAAAGAAAGTCGGTCGATAAACAGATTTTGATTAAATAATGATCCACGTTTGATGTTTGTTTCTTTGTTTGTTCTTTTTGCCAAAATGTCACGTTCTCGTTTCGACGTCTGGCGCGGTGTTTGGTGTGAGTGAGGGGCCTTTACTTGTTTATATTGATATAACTTAGTAACTTTTATATATTTGATAAAATTTGCACTGTATGATTAATACATCGTTTACTATGAGAACATAACAAAATTATGTCTAAATTATAGGTTAGGTTAATAAGTATTCTGATTATTCCCAAGATCATTTTTATATACACACCATTCGGAACTTTAGACAAAAATGAAACATAAAAATTATCCCAATTTAGTATTATACATATATAAATTAATATATATATATATATATATATATATATATATATATATATATATATATATATATATATATATATATATATATATATATATATATATATATATACTGTATACACGGTACGTACACACAGACACGTAGACCACCCAATAAATATTATATCAATAATTCAACCACAACAAGGTCTGGAGGGCTCCTACCTGCCGCGCTCTCATCTCATCCCTTTATTATTATGTCTATGTACTTATTCCAAGGTCACTCCTGGCCTGGGATACTGAAGGGGGGTGGATGAGAGTGGATAGGGTGTGGTGGAGCGAGGATTATGGGGAAGATTGGAGGGCGTGAGAGGTAGTTAAGAGGAAGTGGAGGGAGGGAGGGTATGAGAGAGTGGAGGGAGGAAGTAGGATGGCACATAAGGGGAAGAGATGGGAAGCTCAGGTGGGAGGTTGAGGTGTTCTTGGTGTGTGTTGTGTGTTAATGATCACAATACACTTATAAGACCTGTACGTCATTATGTCTCCCCAAACGAGGAAGATATATCACTTTCCCTGTGTAATTCTTCTTTCTCGCCAACACTCACATAATTAATCATCACTTCTTTCATAATGCTCCAATTAACTTTGAATTTGACAGACGTATTCCTTCATTCTAGATGCTGAGAGCTGTTCTTTCTTTCTTTCATTTTGACGTTTTTAAGGACTTTGGGTGTCGATAATAGTGTTAATGATGATACTAAAGATATGATGAATATTTGACGGTAGGGGTGAGGTAAGGCTGAGTCAGGATGTAGGGTAGGGAACAGAGAAGGATGAGGAGGGTGGTGGGCAGGGGTGAGGAGAGGATAAGGGGTAGGGTAAGGGAAGGGTGAGGATGAGAGAGGGTATAAGGCCGGGGTGAGAGAGGGAAGAACGACGTAGTTGGTGTGGTGGACTGGGAAAGGTGGTAAAGGAGAGGAGAATGATGTGTGAGGAAGAGGGAGGGGAGGAAGGGTGCAGGAGAGAGAGAGGAGGGAGGAGGTAGAGAAGAAGAGGGGAGAAAGGCGGGAGGGAGGGATGGAGGGAAGGAAGGCAGAAGAAGGGAGGGAGGGAGAGAAGGAGAGGGGACAACGAGAGAGAGTGAGGGAAGGAGAGAGAGAGAGAGAGAGATACAGACAGACAGATAAGGAGAGGGAGGGATGGAGTGAGTGAGGGAGGGAAGGACGGAGGGAGGGATGGTAGTTAGTGGCGTGATGACTGTATTCATCATCACAACGCTTACTGCAGGCAGCTATTTCTCAGTGCTGTGGCTCGTGTGCTGCGTTGAATTGCTGCAGCTGCTGTGGCTACTCCTGCTGTTGTAATTTATTGATGTTCCAAGTGTATTGTTGGAGGCTGTCTGTGTAGTTGTTGCTGTTGGTGTATTTAGTATTGTTTTTTTATATTTTTGTTATTATTGTTGGGGCTGTTTTTGTTATTATTATTGTTATTGTAGTTACTGTTGTTATTGTTACCATTGTTGTTGTTATTAAAGTTGATACAATACCTCATGTTGCTGTCTGTTGTTGTAAATATTTATTGTCTTTGATGTTATTTTGTTTTTTGTTATTGTTGCTGTTATTTGTTGTTGTGTTATTGTTATTGATGCTACTGTAGTTGTTGCTTTTGTTGCTTTTTAATAATTTTCCATTTTACAGTTTTACTTGTTTGTATTTTTAGATATTTTTATTGTTTCTTATTATTTACATATTATAAGAATGTGTGTTCCCAAGCCTCTTCCCCTCTCTATCTCTCCTCAGTGTTTCTGTCTCTCATACTACTGTCACTCTGTCTAACTCACTACTGTCTCTCTCTCTCAATCTATCTCACCTCTATACATCTATCTCTCAGACTACTCCCTACATCTCTCTCACACTCTCTATTGTCTCTCTCTCTCTCTCTCTCTCTCTCTATCTTTCTCACCTCTATACATCTATCTCTCAGACTACTCCCTACATCTCTCTCACACTCTCTATTGTCTCTCTCTCTCTCTCTGTGCTCCATCCATATTAATACTACATAGCTCTGTGTTGCTGGGTATCTTATCGTCCACACCTGTTGACTGGGCTGCTCTGGGTGATGTGTTTATTATACGCCAGAGTCAAGTTTCCATAGTCTCGCTTTACTTAGTCTTTATTTAGTAACTGCTATTTTCATATTAGTGAGATAATTAATGTGTGTTTTTTTTAAGTTATATTATGATTTTAGGTTTTTTAGATTTATGTTTAATGTTCAACAGATTACTTAGAGTGAGAGTAAGTGTTAGTTCTTCTTGACGCACAACCCGGAATAATAGGAGGAAACTTGACTGGATTTTATATCACTGATCGATTAGAAACACGTGAAAGTCATCTATGGTACTTGGTCACACTTGCAACACGGGTTTAGCAATGGTTTAGTGCTCTCAGTGCCACATCTCACATTAATGGTGTGTGTGTGTGTGTGTGTAGTACCTTGAGTAAGATACAGCAGTTCCATTTGTCTTTGAGTTATCACAGTTGTACACTATTTAATTTCCCTTTCGTTATACTACATTATTCTTGGCTACATGACTGACTATACCGTTATTTACATTACAAGATTGTATGGAATATTTTTTGTGACTTGATTCTAACCGCAGAAGTATTTTGGTCACTGTTTCCTGGTCACCGTCGACAATTGTCCTTATCATTTACTTCACTTTTCTTTGAGGTTCATTTACCTCTTAAGGTTAGGTTAGGTTAGGTTAGGTTAGTTAATCCTCCCACACAAAGACGGATAAGAAACTAAAGCAAATTATATACAGTGAAAGAAAGATAACCCAGGACTTTTCAAGGCAAACAAGAAGTGCAACCACACGCAACATGTACTGGGAGTAAGCAGGTTACACCATTTGTCTCCATTAACTCGTATATTAGAAGTACAATACATTAAATCATATAAACAAATCTATTCTTTAATGTAACGCTGATTCTAAATATTGGTTAGCATTTCCCTAACCAGTTTTGTCTCGCTCAATCTCAAGCCAATACTCACATTGATCACCCGAGGGAGAACGTTAAGCTTGTGAGTCGTAATTAGTAAATGCTAACTAGTGTTCAATCAACCTTAAGATATATAATTGATAAGACTAAGTACTTTAATATCATGTAAATGGAAATTATTAAGACATGAATAAACAAACTGTGTATTCTGATTAAGGGTCTGGAGTTTGGATACACTCTGCACATATGCCTTCAGTCTTTTACTCCTTCACGGCTTAAATTTGTATTAGAATCACATGTTAGTTTGTATTTCAATTCTCTTCCAATGGAATCTTACTGTTAATTGATGCAAGTTCCTTTAAAATTATGAGATGTTATCCTTCACCATCATAATTAAGCAATAAGTGAGTTGTAGGTCATACGGGTTCCAGCCATAATAAGCCTTGACCTAACCTAACCATAAGGAATGGGACTAATTAGAACCGAGGCTCATTTAGAATGTCACAATAAGACTAGGGATCATCTGACCAGTCACCACCTATCACAGACCATGACAACGTTACTGTCTGAGTGTCGGTCCACATCCCAGTCTGTGATGCCGGGAGGGCTGAGAAGCAAGGGGGGGGGGGGGGGGGGGGGGGGGGGGGGGGTCGTCTGGCCACGCACCTGCAGACTAATCACCGGTGTCTCGAGGTGTGTATACCTGCCGTGCGACACTGCCAACCCACCACCACCTTAATGACCAATTATACCTTAGACGACGAAACAATAACAAAAACAACACTCACACATACATAGGCTACGTACCTTTTCCTCTGTCTGTGTGTGTGTGTGTGTGTGTGTGTGTGTGTGTGTGTGTTTGTGTGTGTGTGTTATTCTGTGATTAATTAAAAGGCCCCTAGTCCTAACAGGCCCCATTTCTAAGAGCTACTTGTCCAGATTCTTAATTGGATTCGTTTCTATAATGAGCCTTTTCGAACAGACCCTACAGTCTGGATAATCCCCACTACTAATAAGCCCTAGTTATAGTAGGCCCCAACCTAAAGTGATTTAACCATAAGGGCCAAGCTAAATGGGCCTGAATCCTAATGAATAGGTTAGGTTAATTTGTGACCCATTGGAACTCGGGCCCATTTAAAGCCGCAGTTTATATTTTACCTACAGTATAACTAAACAATAAACACATTTGTATATCACTATTTATTTTGTAGATTAAATAACTGATATATCTACTAAGACCTGAGGTGGTTATCATTCTACCTGCGTCTACAGTTTTACTCTTAACCTGAAGTGCCTCGTCATTTTGAATCCATTACTTAAAGAGGTGGTACTGACTAATGACCAGCCAGGTACTGAGAAAAACTGTTCCTTGTATACTAAATTCATTTTCTAACCTAAACTAACCTAACCTAATCCTAACCTAACCTAACCTCCTCCGCCCTTCTCTTCGGAATTCATAGTTCTACCAGTGACCTTAAGAGTCCAGTATAATACATCATTAATTATATTGATCGAGTTTCCTTATCAGTGATGATTTAGTTTGGCTCTAGTGTACCAGGTTAAAATTTATAACATATAAATAAATACGAGGATTTATTGACGGTACTCTGATCATATATCTGTCACTAATAGATATACGATAGTGGGTATAGTACTGGACCCTGCGTGTAAGCGTCCACAAGAAAGACCGAACACACGATGTATCACCTAACGCCTATAATTCTATCACGCGCATTATCAATATCGTTCAAGATCAAATATTCCCGACTAGTTTCGTGGACGGACGCGATTTTAAGTTAACATGAGAGGTAAAATGTCAGTCAAAATAATAATTAACTTAATTTTTTCAACGAGCAGCAGAACAGATATTATGTACCATATATATCTTTGTTTATAGATATTCTTCTTTCTTTGTGTTGAGAGAGAGAGAGAGAGAGAGAGAGAGAGAGAGAGAGAGAGAGAGAGAGATCCCATACAAACCAATGACATCTGAAGACACCCTTGATCGCCTCCCTTTCCTGGTTTGTCACTCTCTCCTGGTAGGGGCGAGATGCCACCTCCGGGTTGTAATGAGGTACCACTCACCCAATCGGCAGGTCCTCTTCCTCCTCCTCCTTCTGCCGCCTCCTCCTCCTCCCTCCTCCTCTCGACTTGTTGACCACACAGCTCAATCACACAACAAACGCATTCTAGGAACATCTTAAGCCATGAAGGACGACTGAGGATCCTCTCAAAATAGTCAACAATTTTTTAGGCCACCAAGGACAATCTAGGATTTTTCCAGAACATCAAGGACGACCCATCTTACCACACCCTTACGGACGATCCAACACCTTCCCAGACCATCACGGACGACCCAACACTTTTCCAGACCATCATGTACAACCCAACACCTTCTCAGACCATCACGGACGATCCAACACCTTCCCAGACCATCACGGACGACTCAACATCTTCCCAGGATAGAAAAAAACAATGCTCATTAGATTTTCCTTAATCCTCACACGTGCCTTCACTTCGCAAGATCTCCATAAACAAAAGAGAAAACGACAATAAACACGCCTAACATAATTTTCCCCTGTATAAGACCACATAGGAGAAAAAGAAGGCATATCTCTCTCCCTGCTCCTCCCTAAGCCGTAAACTTGCCATTATCGTTTTGTCCAAGATGCATCTCCCGCCAGAAGATCACGCGCGGGTATACAAGCACTCGGAGTCTTTTAACGTTATCTTAAGCCAACAATCTTCTCGACTCTGCAGTAATTCTCGTACGTTGCCCAAGTCCTCTTCCGCCTCCTGCATCATAAACACTCACCCACCACTGATCCCTGACCTTTGCTGACCTCTCCCTCAAGTGCCCACGTTCTCTAAAAAAGGTTTCCTCATTTAGTGTTGAACAAGTCAAGTGAGTTGAGTTATAAGGAAGGTGGACTCCAGTGTACTAGTTGTTCACAGGTAACTCATGTTCTATATTAGGTTTGATGTGGATGAATTTCAGTAATGTATTTACTACCCTGGCTCGGGTTTATTTGGTCAAGAACGGACGACAGTAATGAAGTAAAAACCTCTGGCTGCTCTTGATTCCGGACGCTCTACATCCCAGAGTATAATAATAATAATAAAAAAAAACCCAACAAACGGGTCTTTAAATATTCCATGAGATTTATATAATAAGGTCCATCTGGGTAAGACAGAGGTCCGACTGCTACTTTGTCAAATGTTCTCACTTGGTTAGTTTTATTATTCCCCGCACTCAGTTTATACTCGTGTCTTTATTCCATCATGTAACATCATCAACAACTCTACTGCATCATTGTTCTTATTCCTTTATTCAGTGTCTTATTTTGCTTCGTTTCACTGCGTCAAAAACAACCGTACACGTATAAGAACAGAAGCAAGTATACACACAAAGATTTTAAAATTATAACAGCATTCACCCACGACACAGACCATTGACCAACCTACATTACCGAGTCATATCTCCTGTACATAAAGAATATAAAAGCGCCTATATTAACTCTTCACCAGGGATAGATTCTCAATAATGTCCATAAAAAAAGAACAATCAATTAAGTTTTTAAGTCATAATTCAACACAAGTTGTCTTGGATGCATGACTGTGTGGTGGTGAGACACATGCTAAGTTTTTCTTACATCAAGAGTATAAATATGATCATTAGAATTCATCATCCGCTGAACAATCCGAAAATTCCTCTGAAAAAGAACAATGCCACTGGCGTCTTTAGTTACAATTCTCCTCATGTTGTCATGGAGGCTCGACCGTGTGGTGATGGGAGTCATATTAAGACCATCGTTTGTATTCTAGGTCCACCCGACTGAGGCAGCTTGAGGTGATGGCCAACACACGTAATGATCATTAAAATAATGTAATAAACTCCACTTAACTCTAGAAAAATAGCACCGCTCATTACACCTCGCTTTGGTATTCCACGAACGTGTGTTCCTTGCTGCCTGCATGAGCGGTGGAGGCCCGGGGTGCTAGGGACGGAGGGAGGGTGAGGGTGTGGGTGGGAGAGCAAGAGGTGGGTGAGAGAGGGAGGAAGAGAGGGAAGCGTCAGATGAGAAACAGGGAGTTAAGAAAGTAGGGAAAAGAAGGAGAATGAAAGAAAGAAGCAAAGTACTGTAATGAAAATAATTAAGAATAAATAAGGATGAAGTAAGAAATACGTGAAAGAAGGAGAGAATCATGAGAGAGAGAGAGAGAGAGAGAAGCGGGAGAAGGTGGTGTAAATGCAGAGCGTCACCTTCTCAGAGGCCGTCACAGCTAGACAGGACCTGCCTGAGTAATGAAGTGGTGGAGGGCTGTGGCAGATCCTCCTTCCTCACTCCTGCTGAATCTTTTATGAGTCTCTCCTCCTCGTTGTGTGATTCTTTTTTGTTTCGTCGTTATTCACTTTCATTTATCATTTCTTCCCTCTCCCTCCTGTTCTTTTACATATACACCCCCATATTTAATACTCTTTTTCGCGTGATATCAGAGTAAAGTCCTACCAGCCGTGTTTGTTGTGAAAATATACATTGTTTTGAACTTATTTGTTTCTTTTTTTACAATTCTGGAGACAAGTAGCCAATGACAGTCATGCTATACCAGTCAGACAGGTAACCGTGTAAACCTTAGTGGATGAAGTAACATGCGGTACAGTCACTCTCATGAACTCAAGTCTCAGTGGGTACGCTGTTGAATTACAAGTTAGATCTGAACATTATTATGGTCACCCCCATCACTAATGTTCCATCTAATTCTCACAAGGTTTTTATATGGTGCTTTTGTAACTCACTATTATCTGCGATGAGTAAGTAAAAAAAATGAATGTAATTTGTGCTTGAGCTGACGAATACATAACACTCAGTACAATTTGCCGTTGGTGAAATTGTAGACGAGACATTATCCTACTGTTAGAAGATCGTCTGTAGGGAACGTCCCTGATACAACTTAATGTAACTTTTATATAACCTAACCTAATGTAAAGTAGTCTAACCCCCACCTAACCTAACCTTACTCTAAAATAACCTGACCTGTCCCGCGGTGTTCGTATGAAAATTGAAATCCGGTTCAGGAAACTAGTTTTGCCCTGAATAACGAGTCAATGTACCAGTAGAGTGGAAATTCGTATAAGAAATTAATGGACTACGAGACCATCTGATGTTTCCCTGTGCCTTTTCGTTGCTAAAATAAATAAATGATCAAATAGGCAATAAGGATCCAAGTCTATTAGCGGTGACAACCTAACGTCATCTAACCATCAGAATTGGGGGCCCATTAGAATTGGGCCCTTATCACCAGAGGCCCATTACCTTTGACCTTTCTACCCCAAAATGATGATGGTGACCTTCTATTACCCCGCGGTAATTTCATCCCTTAAAGATAACGATACATGTGGAAATATCTTCCGGAAATAATTTAATCTACAGAAATACAGACGGACGGACAAACAAGCTGAAACCAATATATACCCACAACACGTATGCAGGGCTTAAAGTAATAATCTATTTTGTACTAAAACAACAAAATGGAAATACCCAACAAAATTGCATCAAAATTCTACACATGGTTCCAACATTTTTTATGCCATATTCACGTTAATCGCGATTTAATCAGGTAATTATACGTCCTGGAAATATTTGTTAGCAGGGAGCACCTGTAATTAAACCCCAGATCATGATGCATTAGGTGTTGCCTCAGGTAAGAACAGTAGCATCAACTATTGCAGTGAGACGCCTCGCCTGACTCACACCACTACCCCTGCCACACACACACACACATCACCAACCCCTGTCACACACGCACACCATATCATTCCATCTACACACACACAGAACAACTAAGAAATACCTCCAACGTTATCATATATATTTTAACAGTATTATCCCAGTGATAACAAAATAATGATCTTCCTGACTTTAAATACATATTATGAAACCAATCAATAAAGCTACAGCAAAAAACGAGATATACTGATAAAGAAAATCGCATATTATTTTCAAGCCACAGAAGTTCAATATTAGCTTCTGTTGTGGCTCTGTAGACATCAAAGCGGTATTCTGTTTCCTTCCATGCATTTCCTTACGTCTCCTCTCCGTGAAGTTGTCCAAAGTTGCGGCCATTGGTGAAACAAACTTTGACATTTACCCCCATTGAAAAAGTTAAGGGCGGCTTTGACCGGGTGAACGCTCAGGTAAATGGTTCATATTAAGTTTCTATAATGTAAAAATAAAACATCTTCAATGGTTCTTTATTAATCAATCTTGATCTTTACTATAGCTAAGTTATTTCTTTTATAATCAATGTTTAAAATCGGGAAGATCATTTTGTCATCAGCCGGTAATTATTGAATACACATGAGAACAATACAAGCAAACAAACACATACACACAGACGAAACAAGGCAAAGTCGCTCACAAACACGTGCAGATTGAAAACTAAACACACACACACACATACGCACACACACACACACACACACATGCACACACACACACACACATACACACACACACACACACACACACATCAACACACACAAAAACAACCTTAGTCAAACAGAACCACACACAAGACAGAATTGCAAAGTTAAACACAACACGGACAGACGTGAATCGCCAGGGGGGAGATAAAACTCGTTCACTTATCTGTAATGAGCGAGAACTTTTTCCCTTTCCTAATCTATTGAGTCTCATCTTATTAATTTTTTTCCTCCTGAATTTCCTAGACACGCAGATTAAATATAACGAGGCAGCCATCATCATCTTATTATGACGTCATGACTGTGTAATCTTCCAGAACCACTAATACACTACTTGGGATTCTCCGTAAGTTGTGTAAAAATGTTAGGAACAGTGAAGGTGGCGAATCTTGAGGTAATATGAGGACAGGTCAGATGTGCTTCACAATTACTGTACTTGGCGCCTGACTTAACCTACTTTAACCTAAGAAGAATGGAGTGCCTAATCGTTAATGGGCATCGGACCTAATAGACACCAGTCCTAATTTTCACTAACATAACCTTAGCTGTCTCATCCTGGCCTAACCATTAAGATTTGTAGTTCATTGGAACTGGGGTCTGTTAGGACTGGGGTCTATCAGGATTACAACTGATTAGGATTACACCTTAATCCTGAATCAGACTAGGTAAGGTTATACTGGAGCCTATTAGGATTAGAGCCCATGTGGACTGAGCGGTAATCCTAATCGTCAGAGCAGGTTTGAGCTTATTAGAACTGTGGCTCATTTGATCTGTTCCATTATGCATGAGCCAGTTTCCAGACTTAGGACCAGCAGAATCATTGTTTTGATAAATGTTAATTATTTTTTACAAGCGACAATGCTTGGACATGCAACCCAACCACTCATAGTGGGTTACGACCACGAGCCAGTGCTCTCACGTTAAATGTGAATGTTATTCCTTAATACAATAATTATGGTAGAAGACTCGTAAAATCATATAATAAAGCCACTGTACCTTCCCAGCCCAGCCAATCTTAACCTCCACAACATAGCCAGAGCTTTGAAGAAGAAGGAAACTAAGAGGTAAAAACCTAACCTGACTATCCCCCTTCCTCCTCTCCCCTGTTTCCCCGATTGAAAATAGGGAAAAAACATGAAATAAAAAAAACACTCCGCCAAGAGAATATGAGGAAGTATAACTATAGAAAATATTTAAAATGTTCTTAAGAAAGTAACTGAGACAAAAGATGATGACCGTTTCTTTAACAATTACCTTCATTTCCTTTATACTTTTGTTTGCCTCACTATTATCACCCAATAGCCATTACAGTCACACCAGATTATAGCTAATGAATCTCCTGCTCCCTCACCTCCCTCTACTTTGCCTCTCCCTTTTCACCTCCTCCTTCCTCCCACTTTAGCATTTCATGCATTTAACAAACTTTCACAGAAATTGTACTTCTGATAACAAAACCAAAGGTGTCTTTACTTATCACTTCAGAGTGGCAGCAAGAGAGTAGTTCAAGCCTCAGCACCAGGGCACAGCCAGACTTAAGTCACCGTACTCAAGGGGTCAACAACTTAACACTGGTCAGCAATATACTGAGTAGATCATATTATAAACTCAGCAGCAGACACAGAGATGAAAGTTAAAGGACAGATAAGGAACGTCCATAATCTGGTGATGTAGTTTGTGAGCTGAATCACAGATGGTAGTATAACTCACAGGTTGAAACAGCTTCGGTTTAGGCAGCCTCGAGAAGGTTACCGGGAGTGTGTGTGTGTGTGTGTGTGTGTGTTAAAAGGAACGATCCTCAACACAACCTTATTTTTTGACTGCTATTCTCCTTGATTGGTTTACCTGGTAAACATCTAAAACCTAAGGAGGGAATTAGAACGGGACGGAAAAGGCACAATTTTCGGGATTGATGTTACAATCCAACAGTCGGTCTCACGCAATTCTAATGGAGAAAAAAAACTTTCCATTGCATGCTTGTTGTATTAAACACGAGACAAAATAAACAAGGTAATAATTTTATCCTTAATGATACAGAGTAAATGGCTGAAGTTATTTCAGAGATGACAATTATTGTTAGTAGTATTATTTAAATATTTTTTGTTAGCATAATTATTTAACTTACGAATTAACGATATTAATAATAACAATATTGTACTTATTATTGCTATTGCAAATTCCATCGCAGTTAATGGAGTTGAGAGAGTACTTTCATCACAGTTAACTGGCCTATGCTATTGGTTTCAAAGTAGCGTCACAAGTTCCTCCATTCCCAAATCATATATTGATTACACTTAGTGAACTTAATAAAAGTAGACGAGGCCAGAGCCCACGGTGAGGGTGCCCCAGTATATCAGGTTGAACGTGATGAAGATGACCGACATGGAAATCTTTGACGTCTTGATGTAGAACTGCAGGTTGAATTCTACTCTGGCAAGTTTCCCGCAAAACAGCAGTTTCTTTTTTTTATCGACGTCGAGTGTTCTGGCACTCGATACAGGTCGTACTTTGATGGAAGTGACATTACTGACGCTGCCACTCGACGGAGAGTCAGCCCAGGTTTCTGGGGGTTTGTTACTGTTCGTGTAAGTGTTGATCCCGAACCCAAATCCGTCTTTGTACTCGACGTGGAGGTCGATCACGGTGTGCCAGATGATGATGAGGAAGATGAGGACGATGCAGAATAGAAGCCAAATGTCGACCATCTTGAAGTAGGAAGTTTTTGGAAGGGACGTGGACACCTGGGTGAACAAGGTAGCCAGCACGAGGAGGGAGGTGAGGGCCGTCATCACTCGAACCTGTCCAACACAACATCAACAGTAAGAAAATGTAACTCTAAATGACGGCAAGGTACCAAAGCTATAGACACACACACACACACACACACACACACACACACACATCTGGAAAAACATTTGTAATACTGTGTCTCCCTACCTATACCTAACCTAACTTAACCTAACTTAACTTAACTTAAACCTAACCTAACCCCTTCGACTGAATATCTCAACTCCCCACTATCAGTTAATTCTCCCTCACCTCGAAAATGGAGGGCCTGAAGAGGAGGGTGACATAGCTGATGATGAGGAGGGTGAGGGAGGGGATGTAGATGTTGAGCATGGCGTACCCGTAGCGGCGGATCAGCTCCACCCTCACCTGCGACACACTGTACTGGGAGGCGTTGTTCACATCCAAGTCGATGGTCCCGATGCTGTACTCCACCAACATTTTAGGTCCCAGATACTCCACGAACGAGTCTGAGGACGAGCACCAGGGCGAGTTATAGGTGGGTCACTGTCTCGTAGAATGAGTTTGGGGGATGAGTTACAGGTAGGTCAGTCACTGTCACTACAAACGAGCGAAGTGAAAATAATGTTTATTTACCGGAAGTGAATGTTATTGATCAGAGTTTAACACCTCTAGGTATAGCTTTAGGTAGGGCTTGTCAGTCTGCTTATTAAAGTTAATGTATCGTAACATTTTATTCACATATGAGTTTTCTTCGTAGGTTTAAGAGCAACTTTCCCCAGAAAATCAAATACACTTTTATTTTGAGGTGATGGAGATAGTGACATTAAAAAAGAACAATTGACGTTATCACATTAAATGATAAGTTTTTGTTGTTAAGGTTTGTGACATAAATATGATATAATGTTTGTTCATTTATCTTAGCTCTAAAAAGCGGCATATACAAAATACTTTGGAATTTAAAGAATTTGATAAATTAAAAGATATTATCTATCAAAGTATACTTTCTCAGTAGTCTATCTATTTTTTGTGATCAATTGGTCATCTTACTTAGTCTTTAGGAAGGAGGAACATAATATTCCTTCTGAATGTTCCCAGGTAAATGTAACACTTAATGAAGGTACATCTGGCGCCATCATCACTTTTACCTTTTACATAAACGGATCATTACTCACTCGCCTTTGAATAGCGAGAACGAGGCGCTTATTATACATTTTATGGAATACTTGGCTACTTGGTTAATGAACGCTCATTGCTTAAGAGGAGTTTGCTGCAGGACTAAAAGACGAATAAGGAAGAGTTACAGGTCAGAGGACGAGCTAGTTACAGGTCAGGGGACGAGCTAGTTACAGGTCAGGGAACGAGCTAGTTGCAGGTCAGGGGATGAGCTAGTTACAGGTCAGGGGACGAATTACAAGTCTGAGGGCGAGATACAAGTGAAGTTACACATAAACTTACAGGCGTAAAAAATATATCACAAGCCAGTGATCGTAAGACACTGACCTGTGAGGTTGAAGATGAGGTACTCGGAGGAGGCGGAGATGATCTGGAAATTCATGTAACAGTTCTGGATGTCGAAGGGATAGAGGATGAGGTCGAAGAAGCAGGTGAACACTGTGTTGTACTTGCGGGTGGTGGACACAGGGTTCGTGTTCCCCTGGTAGATCTCAACTACGGGAAGGTGAGATATGTTGATGATAGACAAAAATAGGAAGATGTTAATGATGAGAGTTTTGTATACAAGAAATATAACTAAGGGAAGAGATGTTACTCTCGGCAACACTGGAATTTAAAAAGTGGGGAATTTGGTGTTATATGTAACGAGAAATTCGACTAGAGGGGATGATGACGGCTGAATTAGTTGAGTCTAATGTTAGTGAGAGTGAAAATGGGTCTCAGGTACACTGAAGATTAACCATAAGGTAACAATGTGGCCGGCACTGCTCTCTTTCACTTTTCACTCTCACAATCGCAAAGTTGGGTACCCATTCATCAGCTGGGTGGACTGGGAGTGCCCTTCAAAGTCGCCGGCAGTGAGATTCAAGCCAGGGATTGCTGCACCCACTCAGCCACCGTGCCCTATAATTTTAGTAAGAGTGGCCATATAAGGTCACAAAAAAGACTATTGATCTCCCTAATGGCTAGAAAGAGTTAGGATGATAAGAGAACATAAGACTACTGGCTGACCTTCGTAAGGGTTGGAGAGGTCAGGGAGGTAGTGGGTGTCTCCCCTGTTGATGGTGGTGATTGCGTCTGAGTCGACGATGGTGTTCTGGATGTCGTCTGTGTTGATGAAGCCAATGGTGGGCCGCCACAGCTGGTCCACCTGCTCCTGCGACACTGTGGATCACGACGCCAAGGTGAGGGAGAGAACAAAAGGAAGAGGGAGAGGAGAGGAGGGATGGAAAAAGTGAAAGAAAGAGAGAGAGAGAGAGAGAGAGAGAGAGAGAGAGAGAGAGAGAGAGAGAGAGAGAGAGAGAGAGAGAGAGAGTAACAATACTTCTGAAGGAGTAAGATAATGGTATAACAAAATATGACCAGTTCAGAATTCCTAGAATAAATTATATAATACGAAACAGACCTCACCTGTGTTAAGTCTAGTCAGGTGTTTGAGATTGTTGTAAGTGAGTCTGTTGTCGTACCAGGTGATGCGGAGGTTGTAGCTGACGGTGAGCATCATGGTGGTGGTGTCCACGTTGAGGGTGTCCATAGTCACGTTCACCGAGATGGCCAGGGCACGGTCACTGGCTGAGGGAGGTGGGGGGGGGTTAAATGGTTAGTCCGATCCAACGTTAGTGTGAGAGGGAAGATGGAAGGTATATGAGAAGGAAAGGAACAGTGAGGATAGGGGAAATGTGAAGAAAGAGAGAAGGGGTGGTGAGTCAGGGGTTGCGTAAGGTGGTGAATACGTAGAGAGAGAGAGAGAGAGAGAGAGAGAGAGAGAGAGAGAGAGAGAGAGAGAGAGAGAGAGAGAGAGAGAGAGAGAGAGAGAGAGAAGGAAAAATATCACAACACCCATAACCTTAATTATAATTCTAAACATATTTAAACGTAGTTACACTTTATTTTTTCTCATGTGTTCCCGAGATGAATTTCTGCATGAAAACGTGTTTCATTATATAATCTAACCTTCCATCAGGCGGCGCATGTAGCTATATTTTATGCCTGACTTAAACACCTTGGCACAAAGGCTCCTCTTATCTATCATGAAATCAAAACAATGCTTGCCACTAACACCGCAACAACCCGGCCTCTCCCCGACCAGTTTCCCACCACGCCCTGCCCGTACCTAGCCAGCTATTAGTCGACCAGTTTCCCACCACACCCTACCAGCTCCGAGCCAGCTGAAAGACGACCAGTTTTACAGCACATCCTACCTCTGTGAGCCAGCTATTACTCGACCAGTTTCCACTATACCCTACCAGCTTTAAAATAGCCATTAGTCAACAAAATTAATTATAACCATATCAGCTTCTCCTCGACCAATGTCCAACCCCACACACTAACAAACCAGGTTTTCTCAGCCAGTCGCTAATTAACCAGTTCCCTCCCACCCCCTACCTGGCCTCGGGGGGAGTTTTGACCTGTAGTCATCAGGGAAGTTTACGATGTCGCAAAAGCTCTCGTCCGTCTTGTCACCGCAGTCAAACTTCAGGTCGCAGCGGCTGGCGAAGGGTACGCAGGAACCGTCGGAACAGGTGAACTCCGTGGAAGAACACGAGGAGAATGTCAACAACCTCTGGCCTGGCGGCTGTTCACATATATCCTCCTGGTGGTGGTGGTGGACACAGAGGATGGTGAGTATTGTCTCTCGTGTATTCTACTCGCATATTTGCTCGTAGAGGGTAAATATAGGGTGTATTTATGATTGGGTCTCTCTCTCTCTCTCTCTCTCTCTCTGTTGGGGTAATGCAATGGTTGTTGCAGTGCCTTCACTGATGGAGGAACAAGAGGCGTTGCTTGAGAAAGGAAGGTCAGGGACGACGGGGTTGGGTGAGTAAAGCGGTCAGTACTGTTTGTATCTCCCTTAACCATTAGTATAACGCGGGGACGATAAGAGCTACATTCATGTATGACTGATTCGTTTATGTTTGGGGGTTTAAAAAGACCACAAATAAAAAAACACACAAAACATGAAGTGGCACCTCGGATAAGTGTAGCTTAGATGAACTTAAAATAAGTTGTGAATGATGGTGAAGAAATCTTGGTGTGTGTGTGTGTGTGTGTGTGTGTGTGTGTGTGTGTGTGTGTGTGTGTGTGTGTGTGTGTGTGTGTGTGCAGGTACAACTTTAATTCATCAATTAACACTTAGCACTCTCAAGTGTGACCAAGAGCCGTCGTCCCCCTTCCCTTATTTTGGTTTCCCAGGTGACTCTGGTGACAGTGTTGATGGTTGTGGTTAAACGTCAAATGAACCTCAGTCCGAATAAGTTCCAACCTATTCTAACAATAAGGGTCGAGGCTTCATAGTACTGGGGCCAATAAGTATGATCCCTAATCTAGAGGATAAGTTAAAGTTAACTTTGGATCTGCTAGAATTGGGGCTTATTTGACCAATGAGCAGTGCGGCCATGATGGTGTCGATGATGGTGATGAGAAAACATTAACACCTGCTGCTTGCAGGTGACACAGGAGCTCTTCCCCTCACCTTGGTCTCCCAGGTGAGTCTGCCAATGGGGTAGGTGCGATCTTTTTGACGGTTATGGAGGGTGGCCATGGTGGTGTTGGTGATGGTGTTGTACCATAGCCACCCAATGACGTCCTCCCCTGTCATTATCTCCTTCACCGCGTATTCGCCGTACCCACGGAACCCAAGGGGCTTCCCCACCAGGTCGAAGTAGTACATTCTCTGACGGGAGGTGAGTGTGAGGGGTTAACGCTGAGACTTAATACTGTATACACTGGCAAGAATGTTTGATGCGGTAACAAGTCTAACCTAATCATTAGGTCTGGAGTCTTAGACTGGTACCCATTACGACTGATCATGAACCCCAATACTAGTTTGTGTTAGGAGTAGGGCTTCTTGGGACCACAGTCCATATAATTGTTTACAGATGGTAGTGCAGCCTTCTCACTTAACCTGAATTATGTTTACGTCGTTACTTTGTGGCTGAGATGTTATAGAAAACGTTCACACACACACCCTCTATGTCTGTTTCTCTCTCTGTCTTCCGCCTCATAAATCATCTTTCCATTTTTCCTATTTACTGTATATATATTATCTATCTCCTTCTCATCCCTTCGACAATACCTCTATCCCTTATCATCCTGTTCTACCCTTTCGTTCAGTTGTTCACACTGATTCACCTTCTCCTCCTCACAGATGCCCCTGAGTGTCCAGGTGGTGCCGGCGGGGGTGTGACAGGCAGAGCAGCTGTGTTTCTCACAGCTGGTGTCTTCCAGCCCCTTTACGTGCAGTCGGATGCAGTTCTGGTACTTGTCTCCATCTGGGTTGTTCTCACGAAACAACAGTTCGCTCTGATGGGATGGTTAGGTTAGGTTAGATTAGGTTAGGTTAGGTTGGGGTTCAATTTATATCTGACAATGTAAGGATAAGATGGATGACGTGCATGAGCTGAACTGCGAAGTCAAGATAGATGGCGTGCATGTGAATGACGTGCTATTATAATACAACAATTGGTTATTAACGTGATAGTTATTCAGTCAATGAGGCCACGCAAGAATTATGCTGTTGTGAGAAAGGGATCGTGATACACTGACAGGTAAAACTGATTTATGTATAATAATAATCTGCAGTGAAGGTAAAACATTACTTTACATTCACCTGTTGCTGTTACTTCCATTTCATCATTTGCTGTTGCTAGACTCAATGTAAATTTAGCCCCTTATCTTATATCGCGGAGTGTGTTATGTGTAATGATCAGTCTTGGATAAAAATTAAGCAAGCGAACACAAAGGTGAAGGTAAAGGGATGGTAAATATAACCGATAATAAATTTCAGAGTTTGTTGTGCTTGATGATCAGTTTCAAAGAGATGAATTACCCTCTACACTTTCTTTAATGTTTCTCTACCCCTTGTTCCAGCCCCACACAAAAATAGGAGAAGAAAAATGATGACAGCTAGACAGACGGTATAAAGCAGGTGAACAGAGAAGGTGTCTCACGGTATTCCTGGAGGAGGCGGTGAATGGGTCATGCCACACCCCCTCCTGGGCCTCGTCCGTCACGCCCGCCCACTGCCGGTCACACTCTGAAGGACCACACACACCCTTTAATGTTGTTAATATTTTTAGGATTCAAGAGTTTGTCCCACACAAGACACCAGTGGGAGAGTGAGGTAACAGCTTAGTGTAAGTATAGCAGTTGTATATTCTTGTTTTAGCATTGTGTATATTTCTCTTTGTTTGTCTCTGTCTTTTCACTCATAATTTCATCCAATTTCGTCTTTCATTTCTCCCTTTTTTCCTCCTCTCCCTCGCTCTATTCATGCTCTTAACCCTCACTCCCCTCCTCTCTCCTCCATACAAACACACACCCTTACCTTCGGCACCCTGAAAGTAGCTGATCTCCTTGACGATTTCCTCACGTTTTGTGGGCACGCGGATGAAGCCTCTCAGTCCTCTGCAGACGTGGACGGCGTCAGGAAACCTTAGAAGCGGCAGCGGCACCGTCAGGAAACCTCGTGACACCGAAGCACACAGCTCCTGCAACGGTACCTCCTGGAACAACAGGAAGCCAAATGTACGTCTGTCAAGCTACACATCTATTCACCTTGTTAATCACTTGCATTCATGATATTTATTAGTCTATAGAGATAAGGAGAAGACAATAACTGCTTGAGACACGTCACCACGTTCCCTCACCTGCTCTTCCACTTGTTCCATCTGCCACTGATTGGACCACGTCACCACGTCTCCCTCAAGATCAACCTCACAGCGGGACACACTCAGGATCTCGTCGTGGGTGAGGACTCGACCCCACACGTTCACCTGACTCAACATCCCGCTCAGCGAATACGGAAGCTTGGGGGGGGGGGATAAGACAAGTAACAAAGGGTTTAGATGATGAAAAGAAAAAGAGGAAATAGAATGAGAAGAGGAAGAAGGTATAAGACTGACACCACAAACATCACTCGTCCTCACTTACACCAAGAATATCACCTTACCTGATACTCGTCCTGGCCGATAACCACATCCCGGGTATTGGTGTCTGTGACGAAGGCCACCTCCTCCCTGACAATGAGGTCCCCGTCCAGGTAGACCCTCCCTTCTCCTCCACTCACGTCCCGGACCTGCCGGAGGTAAAGCATGTGGACATGGGAACACTGGGGGAGTGAAGGAGGAAGGAAAATATTGCACAGAAACGTGGAGAAAAATGGTTGAAAGGCTGAATTTATTTATGAAATGGGATTGTGTTTCAATCCTGAAAGCTTGGACACAACAGCTGCAATATTTAGAGAGAGAGAGAGAGAGAGATTTTTTAAAACTCTTTCTTAATCAGGAAAATTTGTCTTAATAAAAACGTATAAACACCTTCAGATTAATGTTACTAACACTTCTGGTCGTCTTAAGGAAGGGGTATGTTTTACGTTTTTTTTTCACTTTATCTCTTGTTATGATCCTCCTAACCACAGTCTTGTACGATAGTTTAGGACGATTGACAATGGTGGGGGCGGGAGGGGCACTCACCCTTTATGACAGTGGTTAGGTTAGAGCTGTAAGACCTCGGGCTTATTTGACCAAAACATCAGAGATTACGTAGAGGATTAAAATCTTATTGGTACAAATAATGGTAATTAGAGGGACGTAAAGATAAGTGGAGACAATTAACAAATAACATGAAAATAATTATATAAGTATGGTAAATACAATAACTGATATAACTGATAAACCTTCGGTACTGCGAATAATTAAACCCTAATTAACAAATCACTGTAACAAATTAAACCAAAATTTTACAGACTAGTGAAAAAATTTATGAATGCAAATAATACAAAGGCGTGTGAAAACTTGAACCGACAAAATGTAAAACTCAAAGGTGACTCCGAGAGCAGTAATGATGTCACCTGGGCGGAGTAATGAGCTCTCACCTGGCAGTAATGGTACCACTTGTTGGTGGCTAGGTTGGCTGGTAGCGAGTAGAACCGGCCGTACCCGCCATACTTGGTCCGGATCTTCTCAAAGTACACCTCGAACGAGATGGCTGTGTGAGAGAACCAGTAAGGTGTTGGGGTCATGGTCGTGAGGTGAAGGTGGAGCACGTTCTCTCTCTCTCTCTCTCTCATATATACAACCATTTCATTAATATGGATAGACGGAAAAAAGAGAGATATACAAATGCGTAAATAAAGAAAGAAAAAGAGATCAACATTAAAAACAGAAAGCGAAGCATAGAGAAATATAGAGACAAATAATAAGGAGAGAAAGAGAGAGCAGACAAAATTCTGACACTTAGGTTCAGGCTCTATAATAGGACTATTGAAGTTTATAAGATAAAAGAAAAGCTTTCCAACATATGCACCGCGAACAAGAAATTTCTCTCAGGTATGTGATGGACTCGGGAGGTACACATTATCCTGAAGGTCAACATAATTAACAGGTGACTTAACTATTGATAGGAAAAATGTAGACGATTGTGTTATAAGATATGGGTTATATCCTACATATAAATAGATTGTATGGCTGGATACCACTGTAAAATTCATCATCATCGTCATCATCATCATCAATCATCATCATGTTCCACAATTGTGTGAGTTAGTCATGATTACCTGATCGTCTGACGTAGGAGGGAAATAAGGATAAGTGATGGTCTGGTAGTTGATGAGGAACAATAATACAGATTTATTTTTTTTATATAATACACAGTAACTGAGGTACACGTGAGAACAGTGTTCCGTGAGGCTGTTACAGAAAGTAAAAAATTATGTGGGAGTAAGGAACGGATGAACCAGTGTGTGGGAACTTAAATTTTTTGAGGTGTTCTTTGCAATCCTAAAAATGCAATGATTGCACGAGAGGTTATTGATTAATGTGAAACCAATGACAATGACATTCACTCAGAACCCACAATGGCGTGAGTGCAATACATAAACAATACTTTGACCTCAGCATGACTCGAGCCAACACCACAATACTGATACTAAATGTAAATAGAACCTGTAAATAATGTTGTTTACGAGAGTGTAACAATTTGTGACTTGCTTGCATTTGTTGTGACCAAGTGAGCAATGGTCTCAACTCTCAAGATCTATGTTCAATGCAGTTCTAGTATCGAAGGTCTACTGGGAGATATGATTGAACGTGGCCATTAAATCTGTAGATAGACTTTTGTGTAGGTTAGTGTCATCAGCATAAGAATGTGTGTTGCTGGAAGGGATGGAGAGGCGGTCATTAATATGGAGTAAGAAGAGGTTAGTGGCAGGATCTGAGCCTTGGGGCACTACAACATTGATGGGAAAGTAGTGTGTGTGTGTGTGTGTGTGTGTGTGTGTGTGTGTGTGTGTGTGTGTGTGTGTGTGTGTGTGTGTGAACCATCCACAACTACATGGGTGTGAGGGTCAGATAAAGAAAGGGAGATTCAGGGAATTAACGAATTAGTTAGACCACGTAATGGAAGTTTGGCGAGGAGTGTGATGTTATTTTATATTAAAAAGTTTAGAATTATCACAGTCAAAAACAAATGATTCAATACTCTTGTGAAGAAAACAATTATGAGTTAGAGTTAGCAAGTCTCCTAAACAGCATTGGGCGTTAGAGAAACAGATTTTTTTTTGTTTTTACTGTACTTGTGTAAACTGTTCGTTTATGACAGATGTTTCAGACGAGAAAACTGTATGTGACGAGTAGGAACGGGTACAACGCTTAAGTGAGAACAGGCGCAAATTGTGGCTCATATTTGTAAGGACAAGAGGTGGAAAACTATCACGTCCTGAGGGCTTGTTAGTGTTGGGAAGGATCTGGTGTAGGTACTGGGAATATCGTTCACTGTGTTCACCATAGTCCTGCAATTAATAGAGGAAATCCAAACTACTCCAGGGCACTACAACAACAAGAGAACCTTCTGTAGGAACACTAACGGTCTTCGTCGTAGTCCTGAGTGGCCAGGAAGTAGATGACGGCAGTGAGGAGGCGGAACACCCAGATGTTGAAGCGGACACACAAGGTATAGTCCTCGGCCATTCGCACCGACTCCCCGTACTTGATCCAGGTATTATCCCGCTGAGCCCCGTCCATGTTGAAGGAGAGAACCCGTATGGTGCCTCCTCCTCCTTTATGGGAAGAATCATAGAGTTTACTGAAAGTGAATGCCTGCTCTGTGCCTCCCCCTGCATTTAGGAGGAGTCAATGTGGTAATACTGAAGGTAATACCACACATAACTATACACAAATATATATGTATGAAAGGACCCAACATCCATGGATATACTCACACAGATCAACACAAACGTGATCATATATTCACAATCACAGACTAATAAAAAATCACCTTTCTGAGAGCTGGTGATACGAGCTGTCATGATGATCACCAGGACAGCCAGGACTGACCTCTGACCCACGACAACCATACTGTGACCTCAAGTGACCTGGTGAGGAAGGAGCGGTAATTTACTCAAATTTTCATTATATAGAAAAAAAATTAAAACAAAGAGAAATTAATACACATAAAATAATTTTGTAATAACAGATATTAGAATTGAAATAATTAGGAAAGCTTTTATTAAATATTTTTTGGATTATCTCGTATAAAAAGTAATGAAAATATGACAAAAGAGAAGACAAAGATAATGGGGGTAATGTGGAATGAAAAACAGGTGATGGAAATTGAAACGAAATTGAAAAAGGAAACATTTGAATCTATAATTAAGGTGGAAACATAAAGTATTTGAAGCACGAACCTGTTATACTCAAGGCGGGAAGATATTATCTGTTCTATGTTATTATGAATAATATTCTGTATTATTATCTAACAACGGATAATATAACTTGTACCATAAATTACATCTGGCATTATAAGTTTTACATTAACTTAAGACAAGGTGAGTGTGTATGTGTATGTGTGTGTGTGTGTGTGTGTGTGTGTGTGTGTAAGAGTATATCCCAACGAAGAAATTACCTGGGCGATGGAGGTTTGTAGAGACGTATAGAGGGTGAACAACTACCAAGTGGTGAGAACGTCGTGTACGCAAGACGCCGTCAGGTTGGCGAGTGGTAAGCGGCCGGTGTTACCTGACGTTATATCGCGCACTGCCGCTAGTTTATTCATCGCTAACACGGCCCACGACGCCCTGCACTCTAATTTACCGTCATGGGTGAAATATTTATAAGAAGCAGAATCATATTGATGAGTCCTGTTTCCTGATTATTTCTGAAGCTTAATATCTCGATGCAGTAGTTAGTGAGGGACGAGCGGAACACTTATTAGTTAAATGAAGAAATACATCCTGGGATTTACGAGAGTAGTAATTATAACACGTAATAAATTGTGTTATCTTGGTGCGTCAGTGATAATGCAAGATGGTCTAAGAATAACGTCGATATATATGACACGTCAAATAATCGCGACAATTACTCATCTCTCCTCCTGGTGGTGCAAGAGGGAGTGCTGAGAGTCGTGCTGGGAAGGAACACTCAGTACCAGGTAGAGTATGAGACAGTAGTACTAGATCATTTACCTTTAACAGTGTTCTCCATTTTAAAAGAGATTGAGGATCTTCTTATGTTTTCATGTTCTTCACTCAGCAGAGAACTGTGGGGACCCTCATAGTGCACAGCATCATAACTGTGAATGTTGTCTGGCATTTCATATATGTGCATTCATAACACAGAGTTCAACAGTTCACATACTATCTGAGAACTATTGCCATTCTCCTTTAGTCCATCTGCCTCCCATCTTCTCCCAACCGTATCATTACTGACCATTTATTCCAATTTTGGCATAAATGTTTCCAAGGGTTGAATGTGTCGTCTTTCCCTCCCCGACCTGCTCACCCTTCTTAAGCCTCTACACCATTACTTTCATTTTCGTATCTATAAGTAAAATAAAATATTTATGCTATATTTACTTGTCTTAGGTTATCTGGCAATAATGTATCATACTCTGATCTTCTTTCTTTGACTTGAATGTTTTTCTTCATATATCTCTTCTATTTTCAGTATATCTGTTCTCGATTCCTCCTATTACCTGCAGGATTAGAATCACCATTGAGGAAAATTCAAAACACTTACGTACTCTTCCAACACATGAGACAGTGTACGTTCCTTACAAGTCTTTCGTGTAAAATAATCCTTTTATGCCGTCTGCTCGCTTTTTCCCCACCTTCAGGGTTGGCCCGTTGGTCACGACGTAAATTGAGATGCGTGCCATAACCCACCAAGATCTCTGACTGCTCCTTCAGGCAAGTCTTACTGTATCAGCCCATCTGTGGTAAGTCTCTTCACAGCTTGAGATCTAAGCCCTGCCTGCTTCTTTACCTTCACTTACTACCACATACAACTTTACATAATATCTTATCATAATTCTTATTTGCACAGCCTCAGCATCTCTTCCCTCTCGCTTATGCTATCACCTCATCCTACACCTAGAATAGTTTTGCCCATCTCTGGTTGTAAAAAAGGGGTTTCCTACAAAGCAATGGGGACTGAGATATGTGAAGATGTCACATTGATCACTGACCCCACCAGCTAAGAAATATATCTCGTGGTTATGGTTTTCAGGAAGCCTTATGGCAGGTCATTGTCTCCTGCACCTTCTTGATGTTAAAGATGCCAGGGTCGGGTGGCTGGTGCGTACTGTTAGTGACCTGCTCGAGACCACACCATGACGCCCCTCCCTGAGTTGCAAGCAATAACCATAAATATTCTGGCTCACAAAAAGAGGAACGGCGGCAGTCGACCTAACACTAATGCATCTTGTGATTCACTGTGAAATATTACATTTTGAATTACACTGCGGGAGAGAATTTTGCTAAATTTTTAATATCAATGTTAGAGATGATAATTAATTATTCATCAGTGTGTCTTTTTCCTTCATACATTCGCAGTTCTTATATTTTTGAAGCAACAAATCCGTATTACCATCTGCCTGACTTCGTTATCAAGTCAAGTTTTTTACGTTAAGCTCAGGAATCTTAAACAGACGTGTGTTAACATCTTCTTGCGGAACTTTTGTTATCTAAGTAAAAGAGAGACAGGGAACTTGTCGGAGTAGCCATTTTTATTCTTGCTAAAATAAACAGTACATATTAATTTACATTGCTCAATTCACCTAATTATATATTTTTTCTGTAAATAAGTAACCACTTAAAGATGTCTTGAAAGTGACTTGTAGTCCAAAGAAACTAGAAAGTAGAGGTTTAAGAGACACTGCTATTTATGTAACATGTTAGCCACCTAACATCTGTACCGACACATTCCTCAAACCCTGACCACTATCGAAGGAGTCGTAACGGTGAAACTTCACAGTAAATCAGATCAATACCAGAGCAAAATCCCAATTACGAAATTGTACCAGAGTTGTACACGGGAGTTACATTTCACATGATAGCTGGAGAGTTGTAGTACAGATGTTTACTGGACAGCTGCTGATACTGAGTGACTGGGATCGCCATTAATCAGCTGGAGAATGTGACTGGCGATGAGAGATACGACGACAGTTTATCTTGGATTATGTGTTTACGTGTGTCCGTAGTGTTGTTGCCTGAGAGCATGAGTCTTTACCAGCCACCAGATGAAGACTCACGCAGATATGTGCTTATCTGTCTTCACCTGTATCAAACAATTTTGAGTGTGTGTGTGTGTGTGTGTGTGTGTGTGTGTGTGTGTGTGTGTGTGTGTGTGTGTGTGTGTGAGTACGTGCATACTGTAAGTGTGTGCATAACATTGATACTGTACATACTTCAAAGGCTTTAAGTCTTTATCGCCTGTAATACAACTACTAAAGTTATTTGAAATATCCAAGTCAAAGGAAATCCATCCACGTTCGCTACTCGACAGGGACACGAACACCGACTAATATTACACAGTATATGCACACACTCCTTCTCATCTTCCCAGAGCTATAACCTTTATATCACTAGGTATATTTTTTCACGTCGTCACCTCCCTCCTCTTCTATGCGACTATAAATCTTGTCCCTCAAGGTGTGCGCCGTCGCTTCTTTTACTTTACACAGGAAGTTTCTGCATTAGGATGACGTTAAACCTGCTGAAAGGCGCTGGTCTAGTTAGATATGTGTGGATATTAAATTATGAAGAGACTTGGAGGACGTTAAGCACAATCACTATCTTGGATGTGTAATATGAGATGGTAATTATGTAGACGAAAGTAAACTCTTAGATTTAAATATTTATTTTTATTAATATTACTACTAATGACCTCACCCTAATCAACTGTACCCCTAACTACCCTACTACCCCTTACCTAACTTACCCCTAAAATAAACTAACTCGAACCTATCCTAGTTATAAGTTACCCATAGCATAACTTATCTTTACCGCAATCTACTGTACTTATTATACCGGAAATAGTTGAAAAACTTGAGCATGGAGAGGGAATGACAGGCGGACAGATGAACGGATGGATGGCTGAGTGAGGGAATGGACAAATACACGATCCGCTGGCTAAAAGAAAACGAAAGTAGATACAAATTAACGTGTAAGTGAATGGACGAGCAAATGGTTTCCAACAAACGAACAAATATTCAAAATGAACGTCTGAATAAAATAATGAACAAACAAACACACAAAGAGAAGAAAAACTAACAGAGAAATGAGGTGGTTAATGCACAATATCAGCGGCCATCGTGGCGAGGCTAAGGCAACAATGGTGAAACTAATGACACTGTTTACTGGAGCTCCTCCATCGACCTCAAGTACAGTACATTATCTCAACATTCTTGCTTGGTTAATCATTATTTTTCGCTCCGGTTATAACGATTTACCGCCAATGATGATTATAATTAAGTAGTGTGTTATAATGCACTACGTATTCCTACTCATGCGGGTTTTATTCAAAGTGTAGAATGTTTTATGGGATCGTGCATATGACATGACACGCTACTGAATACTCGAGGGCCATGTTATGATTATATTGGCTGGTACTGCTTATTATAGTTGTCATAAGTAAGGTATACCGTGGGAAGTGTGCGTGAGGCGGCACTGTAAACTGTCTATTAGATCTCAGATTTTTTATAAAATTCAAGATTTAGGAAGTCTGAGGAATTTACTATCCAACGATACCAATGATATGCATAACATGTGACAGAACTCCCTCAGCGGTGTATATCAGATATTGAAGTAAGTGTAAATCTTCCTTCAATCTAAGGTGTACAAATATTTCTTCACGTTTATAGTTAATATTTATACAAGACGAATGACTGCAATACAAAAGCACGCTGAAGGTTTTATATGTTGTCAAGAATCTTAAGTGTAATGTGAAGTGATAATTTGAACACGGTGAGAACAGCTCCTGTGAAGCTGGTACTGTGCTCTTCCTTCTAACGTTATCTTCTGTCTCTTGTGGATTTTCATGTGTTTTGAATTGACACTAAAATTTGGCATAAATGCTCAGTGATCATAAGTGTAAAGTTCAGCGAATCATTTTGTGCCAGTGACTAGTTCCAGGAAATGTTTAAATCACTTGTGAATACATGTCACTCTAGCTTGGAGAGCCAGAGCCCTTGTGAACTAGATTAAGAAGTGTCAAGTTTATATCGTCTAACTATCCACTATATTACCCTGACAATGCTAACTGCCTTCAGTGATATAGTCACTCCCGGCTACAGGCGAACTTGTCATTTCTGATTTGCCGTCATACCTGGCATATAATGGACAGTGTACCACAAACTGATGTACTTACTTTGATCTCTGATACTTATAATCAAGAAACAGCAACGGACACTCTAATACATCGACTGTTCGGGCCCGTATTTGATGAGAGACTGTGGACAAGCACTGAGCAGAATTGAAAATAATCACGATGAAATTCAAGCGAAGCAATCTGTGACGCATGGTTGGCAGGGTACGAACCATCAAGGTATAATATCTCCTGTAGGCTCGCCTCTGAACCCCAAGAGGATCACGTCAGAGGTCTCAGAATACGCCAGGTGATATAACGTGGTGTACGACCCACAGCAAGTGACAGGCGACGCGGCAGGTCCCTTTCTTCCTCTCCCAACTCGAAGAACATTCCGCTACTAGACGTCCGTAACTCTGATGATTCGGCACTAATGAAGCAGACCCTCGACACCCGGACTGATCTTCAAAGGGAAAAAAAAAGAACACCTGGCTCTCCGTACACAGGTGGTAAATAAAAATTACTGAAGTCCCCTGTAAACCCCGAGTATAGTACGGTACAGTGACATTAAAATGTAACCAGTTCGGCAGCCAGTAGACCCCTCACCAGACTCCGTTTATAGGGACAGCGTATTGATATGGGTGTACCAGTTTATTTTTATTTAGAGGTAAACATGAAATCCTTAACAATCAGGTCTTAAATTAATTAGCGGAATGAAAACAACCAAAAGGCAGCTTATCGGTTTTCTTTATTGTTCTTATAATAATTTTCTACAATTTATACGATGAACTTTTGAATTAATGTCACGTAAACTCCAGGTAAGCTACTGGTTAGCTCATGTTAAAACACCTGATGAAAGACGCTAGTTCAAGCACGTGACCCCCACACAAGTAAAAATAAGCACCTGAGATGAAGGTGACGCTTTTTTTCTTGCACCTTGAGAAGTGGACGTCACCCAGAGGCCGTGACATACTTGGCCGTCAACTTGTAGAAGGCGGCCGCTGGGTGATCAATGGCCCAGGCCAGGTAACGCTTCCTCCCACGGGCGGTGTCCATCTAATTGTGGAATTATTGAAAGCAGTGATTCAAAGCGTGCCAGACTCTGACAGCCACCGCCACGTCGTGATGACAAAGGACATATTGAGTTCATTTATAATCATCCCAGTGCGAGAGTCTAGTATAGCTCTCACATATAAAGGTTAGTACGTGTCCAGTACATACATATAAAGGCCAAATCAGGCGCGCACTTATAAAACAATGATACCCACATATACTCGTACACACTGACGGACGGCCAGGTAACTCTGCTGGCCACGTACTGTACATGCAGTATATTATACTGGAACACCTCTTTTGTTCTTTAGGTCAGTGTTGGGTGTACTCTGTACATCCACACTAGAAGTGTTTGTCTCAACCCTTCATTCACTTTCTGTGAAATTTTACTTTTTTCCTTAAATTTTTAGGATAATTTTATGTATAAAAAATAGCTAGCTAATTCAAATGAATCCAACAATATTTCAGAGGAAAACATCTTGCATTAAATAAAATATAAATTCACCATATGATGTATACACTGTAAACTCACATTTGGTATGAAACTTATTTGTTATACTTCATTGTTTTATTGAGTATGGTACACGACAGATTGGTGCACTGCATATTTTGACATATTGGTGCCAATAACTCCACTAGATTATGGTGAACATGTGGAGCAAACGGAACGATTAGTTTTTATTGTTCTGCCCAGATGGAGCTACTCCCGCTGGCTAACACTGCCCATTCAAAGTCGCGATCCATGTACGATTATGATGGCAAGAGGAAGTGGTTTTTTTTTTTACGGCTTTGAAGGAAATTGGCTTACGGTAATATGAGTAAATTGAAATGAAGATGAAAAAGTCGACTACGGCAACACAAGGGTTAAAAAAAGACCAATACTCATCTTTTGTATTAGTAATGTCATATTTTTATTTAACGCACAGATAAACTCTATCACTCCACTATCATACAATACTCCCGTCTTCTTCAGATCATAAACTCGTACAGATCAATTATCTTTTTTCACGAACAAGGTAAAAATCACCGCCTTTCTATCACCCAGAAGACGACGACGTACTCCTGCTGTAGTCCACAAACAAACTAAAACACTCTCCCTCAGCTTCTCCATAAATAGAATCGGACGCCTCGCTTCTCTAAATGGAAGAAAGCAACACAGGACGCACGATGCTTGTCCATATATATCGTGAGACCTACTGAGGTAATGGGTGTGAGGCTCCAGTGAGAGAGAGAGAAAGTAAGAGAGAGAGAAAGAAAGAGACAGATATACACTAGACCCCCAAACTAGAAAAAGAAAGAAAGAAAGAAAAAAAATTTAGCCGATATATCAGTTTAATATATTCAGACGAGCCGAGAGAAACTCCAAAAACCTATCAAGTGTTTCATACTCGGGTGCAGCGGTGGTGTAAAATAGTTCATGTGTGTCAGCAAGAACGGGTTTGTGTGATGGTTTTCTTGGGTATGTTACGCCTCACATAACGTCCCTGTGTTTTTTTTTTTTTTTTTTTTTTTTTTTTTTTTTTTTTTTTTTTTTTTGTCTCCGGGAGTAAAATGACTTCGTTTATTCCTTTAAATGTGTCAGAATTTAACAGACATTCCTCTTTTCCTTCTATTTCTTCCTCCTCTTCTGTATCAAAAGTTTATATTTTAAATCTCATATCTTCATTTGCAATAAAAACCTGGAAATAGATAAAGAAAATAAATAAGTAAATTAAGCTATACATATGTTAGTTACGTGGACGGACACTCGATCGCGTGTTTATGTAAGCGTGTCCACAGCCAGTAATGACCCTTTTTTACGCGTAAATTACTGATTATTGACCAAAAGACTGATAATTACTTTGAAACAGCCACGTGAGGGAGAACACAAAAGATAAATCGAACTTTTAAAACATGTATGAGTCTTTCTACCTCACCTCCCTCTCTTGCTCACCCGTGTCTCTCCTTCAATTGTTCCTCTACATTTCTCTCACTCAACTATCTCTCTCCCTCAACTGCCTCTCTCACTCAACTATCTCTCTCCCTCAACTGCCTCTCTCACTCAACTATCTCTCTCCCTCAACTGCCTCTCTCACTCAACTATCTCTCTCCTTCGTCTGTTTCTCTTCCTAACCCAAGTCTTTTTCCATCATGGTTGCAGGTCAGATGGGGTCCAGTCTTAATAGTCCGCAATGCTAAGAGTGACGCCTGGTAGGACAGTAGGACTTTGAATATATTTTAAACCTTAGAAATGAGTCATGGATATATTTCGTACATTATGTTACATTCCATACCGTGAACATAGTCTTAGCTTTCAAGTATATGTAGTCAAGGACCAGGAAGAAAACAATGTTGCAGTGATATGCAATAGAGAATCGTCTTTGGTCACATTCTAACGAAATACTTCACGATGGTGTACATACAGTTGGGGACATTTCCGACTAGTACACTCAACATTGTCAATCCCTTCTTTCCGTGAGGTGTGAACCCCGAGAGTATCTGAACGTGAATCCGAAGCCTTTAAGTTACTCAGTGAGACGTGAGGTGCACACAGTAGCCTGGGACCACAATGATATCATTTGACTCATTACAAGCTCCCGGTAACGTTGACATAGATTATTGATGTACAGTAATATGGACGCTTTTAACATGGAGTGAATAACACCTATCCTGCAGTTGACAATGTAAGGCTGAAACAATTGGTTACACAGTATAAATCTTCCACTTTGTTTATCCTCAAGTAAAATGTAAGAGACGTTAGTATAGTGCCAGGCTTTATGTGGGTCAAGTGTTGTGGGGTGCAACTGTCCCCCGTCCTCTGTCCAGCGAGCACAGAGACCTCCCCTCCCCTCCCCTCCCCTCCCCTTCGTCTCCTTACGTCACACCACCTCCCCTTAACATCTCCCTGACGTCATATCAGTTGTTTATATTAAGAGAGTTACAGGGTGTATTAAAAATGTGTTTGAAGGCTAATTTATCGTACCAATGTTGACAACTAATGTTCGAAATGTAAATAGTTCTCAGTTAACACAACAGAAAATATTGGAAAATGTTGCATTATGTTACCAATATATAACTTTATTTTAGTTGTTTTATGGATGATAATGTGGTGAAAATAACGTACTAGGTATTGTTGTTATTAACATTTACTGTTGAGTTATACACAAGAGCTGCCACAGTTGACATTAATAACTAATATTATCGGGAAAATTAAGTTATACTGTCAATACTCTTGGTATAGCGCGTCTTATCCTCACTCACACTACACTATATATCACCTTTAATCTTAACTATACACCATAATAATACAATAACAGGTAAATAATCAGTATAAAGGTTCAGGAAACATAAATACAACTTCCTAAAACTATTTGGTATACCACCTCGTGGTGGCCTGACGGACTGTTGGCACCGTCGGGCTCTGTGGGGCTTAGGTCAAGACTCACCCGGGCTGATCACCCGTGTGGGACTGTTGTGTTGGTGATCCTGGTAAGTGAGGACTGGTGCCATCCGCTCACCACTTCGGTTGGCACCAAGAATCACATGCCAGGATCAGCTGACTTAAAAAATAAAACAGAAGATAATATCTTTTTCACTACACGTAAATTTACAATTGTTTCCACCTCCCGTATATTGCCCGGCTGAGGACAATATATGTTGGGCTGAGATATATGATCACCTTTACTGCCCCCACCCCCCCCTGCTCTCCTGTGAGAATTATATATTACTTTTATAGGCCTATAATATATACCGATTTTGCTTTAAAACATGACTTACGTTTTTTTGTCAGAGAGGAATTCAACTTTTGGCTAATATTGCTAAGACATAATGATCAAATTTGCATAGTTTCCTTTCAGTAATATAATGCAAAGTTTTCCAATATTTTCTGTTGTGATAACTGAGAACTATTTACATTTCGAACATTAGTTGTCAACATTGGTACGATAAATTAGCCTTCAAACACATTTTTAATACACCCTGTAACTCTCTTAATATAAACAACTGAAATGACGTCAGGGAGATGTTAAGGGGAGGTGGTGTGACGTAAGGAGACGAAGGTGAGGGGAGGGGAGGGGAGGGGAGGTCTCTGTGCTCGGTGGACAGAGGACGGAGGACAGTTGCACCCTACAACACTTGACCCACATAAAGCCTGGCACTATACTAACGTCTCTTACACTTTACTTGAGGATAAATAAATTGGAAGATTTATACTGTGTAACCAACTGTTTCAGCCTTACATTGTCTACTGCAGGATAGGTGTTATTCACTCCACGTTAAAAGCGTCCATATCACTGTACATTAATAATAATCTGTCAATGTTGCCGGACACTTGTAATGAGTCAAATTATATCATTGTGGTCCCAGGCTACTGTGTGCACCTCACGTCTCACCGAGTAACTTAGAGGCTTCGGATTCACGTTCAGATACTCTCGGGGTTCACACCTCACGGAAAGAATGGATTGACAACGCTGAGTGTACTAGTCGGAAATGCCCCCAACTGCAACTATCATCCGGGTTCTTTCATCATTCCCCAATATACTGCCTAACACCCTACAACTCATAACTTTCACTCTCCGGGTTTAACATTCCAGTTAGTCTCGTCACCCCACAGATGGCATGAAATTGCACTCCTTCTTACCTAGAGGGAACGATGCCTCTCTCTCACACCAGGTAGTCTCTGTCAGAGTTTGCGCCAGAGGCCTGCCTGTGACAAATCACTTGAGCTTAAGATTTACGGACGCATACGTAGCGAGAGCTGTGGTCGGCATGAAGGGGCAAGAGGTCACCACGCTTAAAATGTTAAGTTTCCCAGCACTGCATGCCTCTCTCTGCATTTGCATAGTTGAGAGTGTTGCAGGTAGAGGCGTTGATCTAGCCTGCAGGGTTCTGGGAGGTGTGTGAGTGTGTGTGTAGAGTGGAAAGGGCGGGAGAAAGATTGGGCAGGGATAGGGTGCAGCTGTAAATAATAATAAAAGAAACGAGGAAAATGAGCCAAGAGAGGTGGATAGTATTCAAAGGCAAAGAGACGAATAAAAAACATATTACGTGGAATATTATTAGTTTTAAGAATACTTTCAGCACGTTATGGTAATCAATTAACATCGGAAAGCAGAATAATGTAAAGTTGCAAATTTACTTGAGATTAATTCCAATACAATATTTTCTTACACCTTCAAGGAGAGATAATTACTGGTCCTGAAGGCGGTGTGTAACTAAGGCAAATATTACTTTACAGTTTAACAAGGTTCCTGAGCTAGCCATAAGCAATTTAAGCAATTTAATATGATACATTTTCTTCTATTTCATGGACAGTAACTTTAAATATTTATTCATATTCGTATTCTCATAAATATTCAAATCTCTTCACACGCAAGTGTATAACCTGGGGTAAACTTGCAGTAATTACAAGTGACGGACATTCACAAGATGCTCCTCACGGCTGCATAATCTAGTAAAGTGTTTATGAGGTAATTTTTGGTGTGACTACCCGGGCAGGTTGGCGTCGCAGCCAGCCAGGGGCAACCCTCACCGGTGTTCTCTTAACCATTCCCCTGCGTACTGTTTGACTAGCCTCCCCGATGTTATTTGTTGTCATATACAAGTACCAACACGGCGCTAACCATCATCACAAACATGTAGTTGCTCATTCTAAATACAAAGTCCCGAGAATTATCACCCCATTGCCTCGTCTACATGATGGTCCACGTTTCTTCCCTCAGATGACAAACCTCCTGCAAGATGTCCTTTTTAGGGAGAGTTGCGGCTTTGGTGGAGGAGCACCTCTCTACCGGTGGAGACCCACAAACCTGGTGATGTACAGGACTCCGACTTATCTTGTAAATCACACCCACGTGTAACTCCAGGGGACCGCGCATCTATTGGGGGGATCACATGGCAATTTGTCCGTCCAGGCAGCCAGCCCCCTTGTTTACCGTCCCACTCATCAGACGCGCTGTCGTATTATGAACATCTTCACGCACCACCCCGAGCCACATGCTGTATCCTCACAGACCCTTGTGAGCCACCATCAACTGGGCCCCCTAACGCGCCGTCTAGCCTTTCGTGACGTCAGGCCCCCTCTAATGTACCTACCGCTTATTTGTTTATGTTTTTGGTTGTCCTTTGGCGTTCAATAAGCTGCTTGAGCTTATGTGGTGCCTTTTGGTATTCCCTTTAATTATCATATAACAAAACGACATATGCAATTTCTGATACCGCTTAAGTATAGCAGAAAACATCACCCCTCCCCCAACCATGTTACCTCCTAATCATCCAGGTGGTGTACAAAGCCTCCAGCACCCTGAAACTACCCTGCACCTACCTCAGCCTCAGTGCATGCCAGGACGTGCTCACTTGTGTCCTGCGGAGTCTGAGCTCTAGATAATTATGGCGTCCCGCGAGGCGAGAGCTCAAGACCACTTTCCACTGGACAGCCCTGATGACTCGTGGTCTCCACCTCCGTCTCGTTACACGGATGATGATGGCACTGGGGATCTGGACGTACGTGATGGAGACAGGGGTGATGGCTGCGTTGATGGTTAATGGAGGTGGTGATTGTGGTGATGGTGAGGATTTGTGGCGATGCAAGTGATGACGGTGCTGATTACTAATTGGGTGTTTGGTGTGACTGTGAGAGTGGTGCTGATGTTCACGAGGGAGTGATGATGACTGGCGGCGTGGTTCTTCTCAACCATCCACGACTGGGTAAATGTATACACTGTGATGTTGGTCATGATGTACCCTGGAATTTACAGTGAGGTAAACTGCCTTTGTCTTGGCGTGTGTGTGTGTTTTGTACCTGCATGGGTTGGTTCATAATATATATATATATATATATATATATATATATATATATATATATATATATATATATATATATATATATATATATATATATATATATATATATATATACATATATATATACACACTTGTGCGCGCGCTTTCATGACTTTATCATTGTATTCTTCCAAAAGGATCAGCATGCCAGCAGCATACATGATATATGTTAGTAGAAAAGAACAAGTGACAGTACGGCGAGGGAGTGGCTGTGGTATGTGTGACTCGGGCCTCTCTGTGTTGCAGCAAGAAGAGTGAAAATAAAAACCCCAGAACAACATAACCCAGTGGCTTGGTGCAGGTAGAACTGTTTCTCTACCACACCTTGTTTTTTCCACTGATACTCGTATTGGCATATTCTTATACTCTTTCTCGCTATTTCCTCCAAACACAACACCTCCACAAAGTTCAGCCGCCCAATTTCACGTCTATCTCGTACTGGATCTTGGCCATTTCACTGAAACGTTATTCTGCTTTCCAAATTTTAAGTTTTTCCCTCAGCTAGAAGTAAAGTGTTCCCATTTTCACTGTGAATGCAGGCGAGAACTTTGAACCATCTACAGTATATGGAGCATGTTTTCCTGAGCTTTAAAATGTGTTGTTTGCTGTTAATCACAAAGTATTTCTAATGCTTTGATTTATATCTTCATCACCCTGTCAATTGTTCATTGATGATTAGTTTACTTGACTCACTCCTCAAGTGTGTGTGTGTGTGTGTGTGTGTGTGTGTGTGTGTGTGTGTGTGTGTTTGTTTTGTTTCTTAACTCATTCGTGATCTGCTGGTCACACTAGCACACGTCTTACCCTCACCATCTTCACCGTAGCACCCCCTCACCGTGTCTCAACATCAGTGCTGTGCCATGCTCACACCGTGACTCCAGGTCCGTGTCGTGCCTTAATGTCATAGCTCACCAGACCCTCCACTCCCGCCGGATGGGGGTGTGGCGAGCTCTGCCCCACACGGGCGAACGGTCGAGGGCAGACCTTATCTCCCTGTGTTTGTACTGCCCCGTCATCTCCCCTCTCGCCTTAAAATTCGTACCCCCGTTGTGAAACTTACAGTTGTTAATTCTAGCTGCGTTTACAGCTCCAGGAACACGTTACTTGACTGACTGACATAGTGACTGACTGAGAGATGAGTTTTCCAGGTCTTAAGGATTCTTTCAATCCACGTAGACCCGGCGTTATTATACAACCTTCATCAGACAATATAAAGCGGATGAAAGATAATTTCATTACAGTAAAAATATCCCTCAAAAAAAAAGTCTATCTAATATTAGTTTGACCTTCATTATTTGTTAACAATGTCATATTTACTTACTGTCATCAAGAGCTAGTAGAGTTCAAAGGTTAATATCACAGCTATGAATATGGCACCAGCCGTCATGTGTTGACCTTTTTTCGAGTGCAATTTAAGCGTTTCTAAAATGAATTGTTCTTTATTTATATCCGGGAGTTTTTAAGTCAACACTTCAGCAACACTTGTAGTCAGTGGAAGTTGTCTTGACGACGGTGATGTAGCAGATGGACACCAAAAACAAAGGCACATTAACAGGACAAATCTCCCTTTGAAATGATCACTGGGGGAACATGTCATGAAGATCTTCTCCCTCCAGCCAGGTAGGTGATGACGGCCTCAGGTCTGTTCTCTATACACACAGGGCAGGAAAGGGCAGGAGAGGGCAGCTTTGTGGTCGAGTGGTGGTGGTCGACCCTATAGTTAAAAGGGTTAATGGATAGTGTTGGGTGGCCTTGTAGTTAAGGGTTGGTGGGTGGTAGTGGGCGGCCTCTTACCGGAGAGATGTTATTCGGTAAATTCCGCCCATCAGGCACTACCTGCAAGCGACGCAATTAGGCACCCCCACCATTATACCTCCACCATTATACTCCTGATATTACACACCCCTACTATTACACACACTCACACCATTGCACATGTCCACCATTACACACGCCTACCATTAAACACACTCACACATGGCAGGAGCAGATTGTAATGCACTTGTGAGATCATGAAATAAAACTGAGACACATTTATTATTTTTGCTGTTGATGCTGAATTATTATGATTGAATGCCCGTGTGTGTGTGTGTGTGTGTGTGTGTGTGTGTGTGTGTGTGTGTGTGTGTGTGTGTGTGTTTGTATGTGTGTGTGTGTTGTAAGGTTTTGCATACCCATGTTTGTGCTGAAGCTTTTTTGTACACATCTTTACTATTTGTTCAATAAAGAAATAGAAATAAATAACATACTCGATGGCTATAAAGCTTTTACAACTGAATATCGAATCCAGGAGCCAGGATACTGTTTTGATTTTTGTTGTATACACTGGCTGCTCTCCTATTTCATTTCTGACTTTATATTAACGAAGGCGAAGCTCTTATAGTAATGTATGACAAACCAACAATGACTTCATGAAACCCTTGCTTAACATGACAACAACTGAGGCTTCACATGTAGCCAACACACAGTTCTAGCTATCACTAAACTAACTGTTAAAGTGACTCACTTCAATACTAAAGATGGCTCACGCCATTATATGTTGATATCTAGAATGTGGCCTGCAGCAGAGGGTACATTATGACCGATGGTGTGACCTACCGTGACCTTTGACCAGTTTACTTCAAAACATTAAGTATTAACTAGGAGAGTCTGATCACCCTCTTTCATCATTACTGCTAAAATAAAGGTAATATTGTTTGGGATTATATTAGGGGTGAAAATACAATATATTGCCGAGATGAAATTTATACGAAAAATAGTATTTCTGAAACGGAAATTGGCATAGCGGCATACTGTGAAGCTGAAGACCAATGGTTCTCAGCATCTACCCCCATGAAGGACGGTGAGTGTTGAGCTGTAACTTACTCTTTATCGTCGACATATTCCCAGGTCTGCAGACGTCCCACTTGGAGGTAACTCCCTTAAAAGCACACGAGGGACATCAAACAGGTACAAACTGAGTTATTGTCTGACGAGAGAGGTCCATGAACTCTACAGTCCTTATATATATATATATACTGTATATATATATATATATATATATATATATATATATATATATATATATATATATATATATATATATATATATATATATATATATATATATATATATATATATATACTCAAAGGAAAATTTTGGTGGGAAGACCAAGGTAGAGGTGACTCCTAATGTCTTACGCCTTGACATCAAGACATGGTCGCGACATTAGAATTAGTTTCTTGGTAAAAGAGGTAGTTAATTTTATTTGTTGACAACGGGATATTGGGCACAGACGTTCATTCTGGCGATCAATCGTGATGTCCAAACTGAACAGAACACGAGTGATGATGAGACGCGCCATTGTTTAGGGCGAGAGAGATTGCTGCAGAAAATTTGAAAGAGAGTCAGGAAGATATGAAAAGGTGGTATGACAGGAGTCTAGGAGCAGGGAGTTCAAACCTGATGACCAAGTGTTGGTATTATTTCCACAAGCAGGAAATCCATTGAAAGCCAGATTTTGTGGTCCCTGGGTGATTGAAAAAAAGAGTAGGAGTTGAACCATATTGTAAATACTCCAGGAAGACGCAAGTCAAACCAATTGTGTCATGAAAACATGATAAAACCATATTATGATAGAAACCCTACAGAAAATGATATGAATAACAAGGTGAATTGTCCCTGTGTCAGGTCTGATGATGAAAAGATGATAGATGAAAGTGAAGATATGAAGTTGGGGAGATGTGAAAATAAACTGTTAAATAATTCAGGTGTGATGAATAATTTAGAAAAGAAACTTGATCATTTAGGAACTGAGAAGAGAAATCAAATCATACAAATTATACATGAGTTTAGGCCTTTGTTTTCTGATGTTCCTTGGAGAACTGAGGTATTACAGCATGATGTTGAGGCTGAGAATACAACACCCATTAAGCAACACCCATATAGAGTGACTCCTAAGACGAGAGAGATAATGAGACAAGAAGTACAGTATATGGTTGATAATGATATGACTGAAAGAAGTAACAGCCCTTGGAGTTCACTCTGTGTATTGGTGACTAAACCTGATGGTATTTCATATAGATTTTGTACTGATTACAGAAAACTAAATACAGTAATGTAACCAAAGCTGACTCATGTCCTATTCCTAGAGTGGATGATTGTACTGACCAAATAGGAGATGATAAATTTGTAACTAAGGTGGATTTGTTGAAAGGATATTGGGAAGTACCACTGACTGAAAGAGCAAAATAAATGTCTTCATTTGTGACTATGGAAGGTTTATATCAGCACAAAGTGTTACCCTTTGGTATGAAAACAGCGGTAGTACTTTCCAGAGATTAGTTAATCAAGTATTGTATGATGTTAAAGGTTGTTCTGTGTGTATAGATGATATTGTACTGTATTAAAAAACTTGGGAAGAAAATTTGTATTTAATTAGAGAAGTATTTAACAAACTGAATCAAGCAAACTTGACTGTAAACCTTGTGAAGAGTGAATTTGCTGAAGCAACTGTAGAATATCTAGGTTTGTCCCATTTTCATTTCTTCCTATTTCTCTCCCATTTCTTTCATATTTTTGTACCATTTCTTTCATCTCTTCACATTTTTTGTACCTTTTCCATTTCTTCATATTTTTCATATATATATATATTTTTTTTACAATTTCTTTCATTTCCTCACAATTCTTTCTTTTACTTTTCTACAATTTTTCAGTGTCCTTCTTACTCCACCACAGCCCCATAATGAGCCGTAGGTAACACGCCTGCGACAAAATGGCATTAGCTACGGTACCCCGCCTCTGGTCACACCAACCTTTGTCTTCTGTTCCAACGCTTTACCCTTTGTTTCCACCTCTCCTACTTCTTTCTTAACTCCTTAGTGCCCTCTCTCACGCTCTGCCCTTTCCTAACTCCTTACTGCACCATTCTCACTTCTTATATTCTTGTCCTTTCCACTACTTCTTCTTCTTCTGGCCCACCTCTCTACTGTCTTCTAATCCTAATTCGACTTTATTTCATATTCTTTTTCGTTCTTTCTTTTTGTGTTTCAGTTTTTCACTTCTCTCCGTCTTCCTTTCTTTCTTCAGTTTACACTTATTCTTATTTTTAATTATTTGCTTCTTTTTTAATTTGCTGTTATTTTGTGCTGGCGTTGTCTTGAGCTCTTACACACCAAGTGCAGTAGAGGTTATGCATTCGTCTTCCTCCTCGTCCTCCTCGTCATGGTTATCGTCGCAACTTTCATCGTCGTCGCTATCGTATTCGTTATCATATTCATCGTAGTATATCGTTGTTGATATCGTCGTTCTTTCGTAATCGTCACTATAGAACATCATTGTCGTCGCCATTATCATCGTCTTGTCCTCCTCCTATTATTCATTACCATCATCGTCATTGTTAACAAGTCTTTTACGTCTCAGTAACCTTTATATACACTGGATAGATAACATTATTATACAGTGGAGGAGAGCTAAATGTTCCTCCACTAACACGCACATCATTACACAAGTCTTCTTCACTAATGCAAAGTAAATATAAACGTTAGAAAATTTATGCTTGTGCCAGTATTATTACATCACAACGCTCTAAGACTCAAGATAAGACTCACGCCAAAAAAAAGGTGGGTAAAAAATCCCCCAGAAGAGAATATAAGAGGATATTGTCGTAAAAATGCCAGATAGGTTTTAACTCCAAGGCGAGGCTAGAAGCACAGTGGAGTTGAAAGCTTGTTTATTCCCTCAACACCATGCAATTATCTCCCGGTGTGGACTTTCGCAAATCAGCGCCTCGTAATTGTGATGGTATCATGCGTCCAGATTATTTGCTCGGGATTACCAAAGATTCGTACCTCAAACATTTTTCCTAGCCGGTGATGTGAGAACGTATCTAGGCGGGTAACTGAAGCTAAGATACTAAGATGGCCTTCTAAAATGGTGTCAATTTGGCACAAAGATTCTACCGTAACTGTTTGCAATTAAAACCGAAAAGATGTTTTTTAGTGTTTTATTGTGTTGATAAGAAAATAAATAATGTACTAATATTTGAAAATCAAGATACTGGCCGCCAGCTTACCAGTTGCCAAGAAAATAATCGAGTTTCTCTCTTTGGCTTATTAGATACAGGTGAGAAATTAAATCAGGTGAAGGTGTACACTGCTCAATACTCTGGTTCTTAGGGCCTTAATTTTGTGTTTTTTACGGCTTCCAACACATTACTCTTCTTTTTTTGTTAAATAAGTAGCCAGCGGAGAGATCAGATAAAGTTCTCTGTTATGTTTATGCAGTGGGGCGCTCCGTTGACCATGTGAGCAGAGATTCTTGAACTGTCGGAAGTTAATAACATAACAAAGACACTCTAGGGCAGGAGGGTCCGTGCTGCCAGTCTGTGGTATGAAGGAGTACCAGGAGGAGGAATATTCCCTTTGCCAGTGTGTATTACTATGTTCAAAATTTGTTTACATCTTTGTGATTGAGAAATTAAGTATGAATATGTTCTCATATGTAATTAAATATTATTGTGGTTTTGTTTGGCATAAAATTATCGTACGTTTCGGGAGATGTCTACTTTTACACTTCCTGACGTTATTACGAAGCTCAGTGTTCATCTAAAATACTCTACACAAATACCATTTAAAATAAAAAAGTAATTTCTTTTGGTCACTAATTCCCTGGAAGCAAGGTTCTTATCCAAGTTTAAATGTACGTCAAACAATCTTTTCAAAGAGAGATACACGAAAAAAAAAAGACTCAGAAAATTAACTTCAATAGCATTTCCAGCTGGTGCACACATTCATAACCACTCCTCTCAAGTGATAGAAATTCCCAAACACAGAACGCCCAAATACCAAATACGTCGAATCCCATCACCGTGACGCTGTGTGCACAACCAACGGGTCGGATCCAATATCATGTGGAAAGGTTTTAGCATCCGAGCCTCGTGGTGTTTATTGTCGCGAGACTTTATCATGATAACTCCGGACACCTGCAGGCGGGAACTGAATGACAAACATATTTATGTATATTTAGACTCAGTCTCACAAAAATTATTTAAAAAAATCCATAAATTACATATTCAGGTATTCAGGACAGGTACAGGAATGTTGATGCCGTAAAGCTGTCACAGGGACAGTAATTTAACTAATATATGAATATAGTGATATGATGCTTCAATACCGTAAAGGTAGGCCACGGAATGAGTAAATGATAAAAAATATAAAAATTTTCATCAACAAACTAAAAGTGAGTGTCGGCTGTAAATTGAAACTGCTTCTCAGACAAGTGTTGGAGGTGAAAATAACACGGACTCTGGTATTATCCATCGCCACAGTGAGCGGCATTTGGACTTATAAGTCTTATAAGTTCGCACGTTGTTTATTCCTTAAATGGAGATAATGAGAAAGCTTTTAAGTGCCTCTGTTAAGCCACAACTCAAAGATGGTCGCCGAATATGACGTTGAAATTCCACACTGCTGCATCAACTTATACAAGATGGGTTTTCTTTTATCCAATAAGAGGAATAAATTAGCATAGACGTGTTGGAGTATTGTGGTGGTGTTGGGTCGTGTTGAGTGTCTCGGAGGATCAGGTGAGAGGCAGGTCGGTCTCCTCCACCCCATGACAAGTGACTGTGACCTGCCTGAACCATAGCGGGGCCCTCCCTCACCAAGGTCCCGCACCGCCCGGCCAATACTCTAACCTCTTGTAAAGGCCAAGTCCATTCTCCGGTCCATGCCAAGGTTCAGGCCACACCACGGTATAATGATTGACCCACATTTTGTTATGCCCGTATTTCTCTTCTGCCCATACCCCGCCCTCACACGACCTTCACCACGCCCATATCCCATCCTCGGCCAGACAACGTCATCTCTACCCCATAGAACCTACTACACCCACAACCCACGCAGTCTCTCTTCCCTGGCCCATGGCTCGCCCATACAAAACCCATACCCATACCTCACACCCATCCATATTTTACATCCTTCTCTTCCCACCTCGCCCATACACTACCCTTGCCTGTACCTCCCACCCGCCCGACACTTCACCCCCACCCATGTTTAACTTCCGCCCATATAACACACCTCCCCCACCTTTAGACCCCAGCCCATACCTCACCTCTCCCCATACAACAACCCCTCCCTCTCCCCTCCCTCACCTCTACCTACTTTGTATCCAGTCTGGTGTGAGGAGTGATGGTCTCAGGTCATCACACACCTGACTCTATAAGCTTCTTACCGAGTCGTCACGCCCAGATCATTACCTGAGGAAGGCCACGAAGGTGACTCTAGCCCGGGAGAGGTGATGGAGGGGCGGGGAGAGGAGGGGTGGGGGGTGGGAAAAGAAGAGAGGGAGGGTGGGAGAGGAATTAAGAGGAGAGGGATGGAGGGAGGAGAAGGAAAAGAGAGGAGACAGGGGGAGGGATGGGAAAGAGGACAATAAGAGAGGGATGGATGGGGAAAGGAGGGGGTAAGGGTAGAGAGAAGGGAGGATGAGAAGAAAAAGGTGAGCTGGGAAGTCAGAGCAAAGAAGAGAGGGATGGGTGGGGAGGGAAAGAACAAGAAGAGGAAGGGACAGGGAGATGGAAGCACAGAGAGAGGAGAAGGAAGAATCATGAGAGGAGAGTGAGAGACAAAGATAAGAGAGGGAAAGACAGGAGGAAAGGAGTTAGGAGAGAGGAAAGGGAAGGAAGGACTTACCTACCACAACACCAACAGACAACACTCGGTAATGTGTTTGCATTCTAATAGTTTGTCTAGGGGTAAATGTTTATTAGAGTCATTAGTTTGTTTATGCTGCATCAGTCACCGTGTATTATATAGAATGAATGTATAAATGTACTGGAGTGTGGTGTTCTGAATTAGTCTGTCTTGTGCTCTAAGTCATTCCTATCACAGTATAGTAAATCATCTGTGTTTGGGTTAGGAGCTACTTTTTAAATTATTTGACAAATTTAAAGGTTTAGTGGAAATTTGGTCTGTATTTTACTGCATCGGTAGCAAGTGTATACTGTTTGTTACTTCCACGCAAAATATTATATATTTTTTATGTTTTGGTAGCACCTCGTCATAACTTTACTACTCGTGAGAATGGCACTTCTCATACCTATCTAAATCACTGACGCCGCCATAAACCACACTAACAACTTACAAACACTTCCGTTGTTTAACGATGTCAAAGTTTAATGGTCAGTCGCTATCTAAACAGAACTACACGAACGAGCATAAATAATGACGGTCTTAAATCCTCGAGATTCATTGACGGTTCCTTTAGTTTAATGGTCAAGATGTAAACATTGGTTCTTTTAGTGCTTGTAACCCCCCTCCCCCCTTCCTGTACTTCTAAATTAACTCAAGCACAATAACCACATGTACCTTGCCCTGAAACATGCTAATTACATCTGTTTATCTCTAAAAATTTACATTCTGGTTGATAATCTTGAAATTATAGAAAGATTCGAATGGTTCCAACCTCCATTGTGAAGGTAGAAGGCCCGCAAGGCGCTACACTCTCTCAGTTGATGGCTGTTAAGAGAAGACGTAAACAATATATTCCTTTACTCTACGACGCGAGAGGATAATCTGTCGTGTTGGCCTTCACATGTTTTATTAATGAATGGGCTCGTATATTACCCAACATAATGAGTCAGTTTTACGATCACAGGCGAGCCGGATACTTAAACTCGACCCCCATGTTTAATGAACTTAGTCTTCTTGCTCTTGTGCTTCTCCCCGAGGTGCCGTGGCCTGAGGTTCACAGCTTGAGGGTTTGTACGTTGACTTTGTCTCATAACGGAAGATGTAAAAAAGAACCTAACGTCCAAAATTGCACGAAAATTACGATATTTACCATGAGTAGTTGCCATCACTTAATACCAGGAGGGAAGAAAAATAGCTTACAGAATCGTGGTGAATTCAAATTCAGGGTCTGAATTCTTAAAGACCCTTACGTTAACTAAACTTGAGACTACAATTATCTGGCTCACGTAAGTCTCCGGAATAAACACGGCAGCCAAAGTGATGTGTAAACTTCGCTGAGGCTTTCGTACTGCATCCATTTCCTAATAATTAACTACCGCGAAAAATATAATAATTGCTAGAATTTCAGAATTTACCCACAGAAAATTTAATTAAAGCTCAGGTGCGCACGAGGTAAGATCATCTTTGTCTTGTTGGAATTGATCAAGCTTTAAAAACTTCGCCCTTGTCTTTTATAATTTTTAGTGGTACATAAAGTTGTTACCCGTGTCCGTTTGTCCATCCGTTCGTTCGAATTTCGTTTTCACTTAGTAACTTGAGAAAGGTTTTGTGGATCTTAATAAAACTTGGTATACAGCTTCAAGGTATTAATATCTGGCCTGAGTTCAATAATGGGACGTTTTACAATTTAATCACAGGAGTTATGGCTGCTGCCTCACTTATAAATCTCATCGGAAGCTTATATTACTTTCTGTCACTGGTCATGGGGGGTATCACTGGTCACCAAGTCACTAAATAACCTTCGTAACACACACACTGGCCAAGGGGGTCACTGGTACAATAGTCACTATATTACCCTTGTAACACACACTGGCCAGGAGGTATTTATGTCACTGGTCACCAATAGTCACTATATTACCCTCATGTACACTGGCCAGGGGTGTGTGTCACTGGTCCTAATAGTCACTATATTAACTTCATGCACTGGCCAGGGGGTGTATGGACTGTAGTCACTATATTACCCTCATCAACACACACTGTCCAGGGGTGTGTCACTGGTCATAATAGTCACTATATTACCCTCGTAACACACTGGCCAGGAGGGTGTGTCACTGGTCATAGTCACTATATTACCCTCGTAACACACTGGCCAGGGGAGTGTGTCACTGGTCACCAATAGTCACAAAATTACCCTCGTAACACACTGGCCAGGGGAGTGTCACTGGTCACCAATAGTCACTATATTACCCTCAACACACTGGCTAGCAGGATGTGTCACTGGTCACCAATAGTCACTATATTACCCTAGTAACACACGGGCCAGGGGGGTGTGTCACTGGTCACCAATAGTCACTATATTAACCTCGTAACACACTGGCCAGAGGGGTGTGTCACTGGTCACCAATAGTCACTATATTACCCTAGTAACACACGGGCCCGGGGGTTGTGTCACTGGTCACCAATAGTCACTATATTACCCTCGTAACACACTGGCCAGAGGGGTGTGTCAATGGTCACCAATAGTCCTCATAACACACTGGCCAGGGAGGTGTTTCACTGGTCACCAATAGTCACTATATTACCCTCGTAACACACTGGCCCAGGAGGTATGTCACTGGTCACCAATAGTCACTTCTGTACCCTCAACACACTGGCCAGGGGAGTGTGTCACTGGTCATAGTCACTATATTACCCTCAACACACTGGCCAGGGAGTGTGTCACTGGTCACCAATAGTCACTATATTACCCTCGTAACACACTGGCCAGGGGGTGTCACTGGTCACCAATAGTCACTATATTACCCTCGTAACACACTGGCCAGGGGAGTGTAATGCTAGTGCTGTAGTCACTATATTACCCTCGTAACACACACTGGCCAGGGGGGTGTCACTGGTCACCAATAGTCACTATATTACCCTCGTAACACACTGGCGGGGGTGTGTCACTGGTCACCAATAGTCACTATAACACCCTCGTAACACACACTGGCCAAAGTGGTCACCAATAGTCACTATATTACCCTCGTAACACACTGTCCAGGGGGGTGTGTCACTGGTCACCAATAGTCACTATATTACCCTCGTAACACACTGGCCAGGGGGGTGTGTCACTGGTCACCAATAGTCACTATATTACCCTCGTAACACACTGGCCAGGGGAGTGTGTCACTGGTCACCAATAGTCACTATATTACCCTCGTAACACACTGGCCAGGTCGGGTGCATCACCGGCTGTTGTATGTGTCATCTGTCGTTATATATATCACCTTCTATAAGCGTATACAACATAAAAGGCGTAAATTACATTAATCAGAGCATTGTTACACAAGGCTGTGAGAGTTATCAGTTTCTAATAAATCAATGATAATAGTAGTTCATCAACGTGCTTTATAGACAGCAATAGTGGGGAGGGCATAAGCATATACACACACAGGTACCCACACATGCATATTCACACAGGTGAGTATCCTTTCCCCCCCAGGTGACCGCAGCCCCATGCAAGACGTAGCACCACACACCGTGCACCTGCACATTACTGCTGGTCTCTCCGCTCGCAGCTCTGGCTATCACCAGCCTCATAACCACTCCTCTCCTGCTCATTATTATTGGCCCCTGTGTTTGCTCTTCCTAACATCACTATCTAATTTCTTCACAGATCCTACCAGCACCAGACTCATTGCTTTGCCGCTCCTATCAGCACGCACTGAAAGTCAGATGGGCACATGTCATAACAAGCTCTAACCTAACTGAACCTTACCTACACACTAGGAATTGGGACCCACAAGGACTCGGGGCTTTAGGCTTGGCCAGGTGAAACTGTGGCTAAGGACTATTAGCACTGTTGTGTATTTGGCCAGTCATCACAAACACCAATTTCGTGTCTACCTGATGCTCTCTCTACCTCTTGTGGGTGTGTTAGAAAGCCAACACAAGTACACAAGATTGACCCCCTCGTACAATATACTCAATTAAATTAATTAATGATAAAGAAGTACCAAGATTGGAAAACTTAGAACAAAATTTAAAAAAAGAGACACTTTGGTTATATAATTAGGGATGATGTGACAAAGCAGAAATGTTAATGGGCAAAGTTGAGGGGATGACGGCCAAAGGAAGGCAGAGACTGAGATGCACTGATAAAAATTGTCAGAAAACTTTTAGATTGGAAGACTGTAGTCGGCAACTCTCAGATATGAGGATGGTACTTTAGTTGGATGGTAAAGGAATTCTGGAAATCCAGCCGTCGTTATCAATTGGCTAATGGTTCAATTCTAATTACCCCCAACCTAACCTAATGGGTCTCATTCCTTATGATTAGATTAGGTTAGGTCGGAGCCTTAGAGGACTGGGTCTACAATCCATAGTCAAAAATAAAATCTGGCGAAAATTTATCTCAAGCATGAGATCACAAGAATAATTATTACCTCTACATTTTATCCTAAACGTCGCACAACACACAGACACCAATAATAACCCAACCATTACAACGTCATGCCTGGACTACACTCCAAAATCTCTCTCCTTCCTCCAGCAACAACAGCCTCAAAGAAAATCTCAAGCTGAGTTGAAATTCCCTCCTCGTTGATCCATATATCATATGTCGAGGCAACTAATGCCTGGGTGGAGAATATGGATTAAACAAACGTAAAGTGTGTGCAACATGTTAACACTTTGCTCGAGAATACCCGAGTCTCTTCCTCACGTCGCTTGAGAACACCTTAGCCCTCCCCACTCCTCACCTGCCATTACCCACCACTATCGCCTTGATCGACAGGTACTTGTTATTGAATTCGTGTAATTTCAGATTTTCTGCTAATATGATGGATGCCTCGGGGACGTTATTTACTGACCGTATTCGACCGATGTAAAGCCCAGGACGCCCCCCTCCCTTGGTATACTCCTGCAGTCCGTCTCAAGAGCGGAAAATCTTTAATAATGCTCAAATTACAGTCAGTACAACTCATCACTCAGGAGAACCCTGACTTATCCAGCAGAGGTCAACGTCGTCATTGGGTGCCAGGATGCTAAAGTAAGCGATGACTTTCACACACAATTCACGAGGTACTGCTTGCAGTAAGGGACTGTCCCAAGGGGCCCCAGTGTCAATATGCCTTTAAAACCCTTTCTTAACTTTACCTTATTATCTCATTACAGAATTAGGATTTGGGCTCAGCTCTAACGGGCTGCAGTGCTCATGAGTCCCAATCCTAATCGACTCCAATTCCAAATGGCTCCACATCTAATAGTTAAGCTAGGCTTGGAAATATGATATCAGGTTAGGTTGGGGCCTATCAAAACTGGGGCCCATTTGACCTATAACCCCTAGAGTGGGCTACCACGGGTATAGTGTAACTGATACGGTTTTATATATCACACATTGTACATTTGTTAAGGTAACGAGTAGTGTGTGGTACAAATCAGCAGCAGGTAGTGAACATATACTCTCGTGTAAGATTCACACACACACACACACACACACACACACACACACACACACACACACACACACACACACACACACACACAGTCTCATTCATTCTCCCATTATAACAAGACTGCTTAAACTCTTCCAGTGAGCAGTCAATCTTACAGGCCACGAGCCAGTTTGTCAGGAAGTAATTGATGATGTTGTTCCATATTAGCCAGGTATCAATGGTATCAATGGTATCACCCATCCCACGCACCAGGGTTACAATGTACAACAAACTGAACACACTGCAGAGTCTGACACGGGAGCAAATTTCACCATTGTTGGACAGTATAGAAGATATTTGCTCCACTCTCGCTCTCTCTTCGTGTGGTATTGATGTGGGATAAGACTTGCTATATATCTTTATGTATTTTTTGTCGTTATGTAAATACTTAGAATATAAATATGTTCATTATCATTATTATTATTTTTGTGTTTCTCTCTCTCACACAAGAAGTAAACTCTTACAACGTGGACCAGAAACCAACATTGAGAGCGAGCTATCAATCTTGTAATCAGGTGAGCTCATCAGCTGACCGTCTCTTATCACCTGGTCATGATCCTGTTATCAGCTCGTCGTCGTGGCGTTACGAGTCTCTGCCGGGTAATTAAGATAGTCGTGATAGGTCAAGATGGAGGTGATTCATCAACAGTCTGTTTACTTTCCCCTCCCTACATTTAACAGTTTGCTGGTGTCAGTTGAAAAATGACTGTCGACCTGTCTATAATCTCTTCACAGTTCACTGCTGCGAGGTTAAAGGATTATAAAGCGAATTTTACACTTCACCTTTTCTGTATTTCTGCTTCAGTTACAATACAATCCATACAGTTAAGTGGAGTGGTATCAGCTTTAGGAAGAAACTGTTTGAATGTCTGCAGTCTTCTGAACAAAATCCAGTCACTGCTGAAATCCTACAGAGTATAACCTGCACTCGATAATCGTTAACTTTCTTGAATTCTTCAGTAATTATATACCTCAGCTTAACTAAATTACCACGATTGGACTTCACTCCTAAATGAGCCCCCCCCCCCTTAACCTAACCTAACCTAACCTAACCCCCTCACTCCCACCCTCGTGCTTATGGAAAACAGTTTAATTTCTCATAGTTACCATTGATTAGGGTACGTTACTTATTTTAGGGCCACCAAGAACTGGGTGTACCTCACAATAAACTGATATATGTGTAGTTCGTTATACAGATTCATTATAGTTCTGCTTTAATATTACGAAATGAAGCAACAAATATTATAAACCTTTAAATTATAAGCCTTTATGGTTCATACATAACAGTGGGGAGTATTGCAATTTATTTCTTTGTTTGTTAGTTACATTCTCTCTTAATTTTTATTGTTATTATATGTTCGTTTTATTCTTTCTTATTCTTCTTTGTTCTTTGTTTCCTCAATGATTTCTTTTTTCTTTCTTTCTTTCTTTCTTTCTTTCTTTCTTTCTTTCTTTCTTTCTTTCTTTCTTTCTTCTTCCAGTCTTACATTTTCTCTATTCTTTTCTCACCACTTCGTACTTTTCTTATCTTTAATTTTCTATCTTCCATTTATTCAATTTTCTTTCTTTCTCTCTTATTCCTATCTCTTCCATTTCCCTCGTTCTTATCTCACTCTCCGTCTTTATGGGTTTACTTTTATCTGACAATAACATCAAGTCCAGCCCCAGACCACACTGACTCACACTTTACCTGTTTCTTCGTAATAACACAAGAGACAGTAATGGGAAATGTTTATGTCTGACTTAGTTGGGAATTACTTGGTTGATATTAAGAAGAATTGTGGAAAAAATAACCAAATGAGATCCTGGGAATGGCTGTAGGTCATATGGGTCATAATACGCAATAACCTAACCTAACCTAACCTCTCCTAACCTCTCCTAACCTACCCTAACCTCTCCCAACCTAGCCTCTTTTAACCTAACCAAACCTAATAATTGTGCTTGGAGTCCATTATGATTGAGGCCAACTAGGGTTGAGGCTTATTAGGATGAGGCTGATTGGACCCCATTAAGAACGATCAGAATTGCTGTCAATACAAACTGGTTAGGGCCTATTAGGACTGGAGTCTACACGATTAGCCACCTCTACAGCGAGACGCATCATGACCGATAAAAAAATGGGTCTGTTTTTAACCTTTTTTTTTTATATTTTCCTTTTGTTTCAAGTTTTAGTAACATTTATGAATGAGATTACTATTACTACACGTGGCTCATTTCCATTCATAAAACGTTCCTGACGTTTACTGGTAGAGGTGTCGGTGGTAATCAGTCACGGTGACAGATTCATTCATAAAACTCACACCAGGGGTCGATAAAGTAGTGTGAATTGTTAGTAAATAGGCAATAATGACCCTAAATCCTCAGTGTGAGAAGCGTGTCGATAGTGTGACGTCGATTTCATTGTTGTTCTGAGGGACCGTCCCAGTCCTACCTAAATGGATTTCTCTTGTAAACAAATTGGAGATTTCGGCACGAGGGGCGCGGCGAGTTAAGATAGCTGTAATTCTTAAATTCGTGGTATAATGATGCTGATGTGTCTGTGTTTTCGAAATATTTCAGAATTTTACGTTTTTCTTCTCAGAAAGTAATATTATGTACAGTATTCCCAGGATAACTGTATTAATAACTTTTTATAAACATTGACAAGGTGCTCAGACCCCCCCCCCCTCACCAGAGGTAAGAAGATGCACAAAATACAATAAAAAATCGAATCCCTGGCAGGGCGCTTAAGTTACCTCGATTTCCATTTTAGGCTCGCGACACCTCGACGTCCTGTCTGTTTTGGTGTTGTCGCCCCCAACGGGTACACGAGAGAGACCCGGGTTCAGAGGGCCCTCAGACGCGGTGCAGGAATATCATTTTTACGAGTGAAATGTTAGCAGAGTTTCGGCCATCACAGCAGGATGATAGAAGAGCGTCAGGAGATAAAATGAACTGGCCACAAAGTTGTCAAGGAGCTCCAGTAACACTGATGGTATATGTGTTTTTTATAGGGTTTCGAGTTCGTGTGATTTATGTCTTCATATCTGTCTCCAGGTTTATTATTCTTGTTCGTGACGTGGTGTTATTCTTTGGATTATGTATCTGGTAAATATTGAGAGGGTACGTATGTCTGTTTGTGCTGCTTTGAACGCTTATTTATACTGTACTATAATGCGATAGGCATTCTACTTTTCTTGTATATGATGATTAAGGTTGCAAGAAATTCATAATGAATCTTTACAGTATGATTAAATATTTTGCTGATTATAAATTGAACATTGAAGAAGATATATGTGATTATTTCTACTTAGCAGAATACTATATCAACGTTGACCCAACAATTGTCAGTGTACCTGCGGAAGGCTTCACTATACTTAAAGGACTTCCAATACACCTCAATCCCAATTCACTTTAGCGCAACCATTAGGATTGAAACCCATTAAAATTGAGATCTATGAGAGCTGGGGCCCATTAGGACAGTGTGCCCACTCGACCAGTCATCTATTTAAACTCAACTCCTGGCAACGTATCAAGTGCACTCCCCTTGTTCCTATGAATATGATAAATTATTCCCTTGATAAGGACGTATTAATCTTGAGAATATTTTCTTGAACTCCTACTCGACTGGTTTTTTTTTCCTTTGAGATCTTTAATATTTAACTCTACCTGCAATACTTGTGCCTGTATACCTGGCACTAAGTTTAACCCCCAAGGCACGATGACCTCTGAGACTCACTATAAATATTAACACCATGATGACCTACTACTAAATATCCTCCCCAGCACCATACTCCAGCACCATACCCCAACACCATAGTACAGAACCATACCCCAGCAGCACATCCCAGCACCATAATCCAGCATCCAAAAGAATAATTAATCACAATCATCAGAATTTAACACCTTGAGAAAATTAACTTTGAACGTGATAACTGAGACTCACACTAACTACCACGAGGATGACAACCCACCAGCACCCTCCGCCAGTACCAACCTCCAGCATTCTCCACCAGCACCAACCTTCGCCAGCACCTTCCTCCAACACCACTCTCCTCCACCAGCATCAACCTCCACCAGCACCAACCTCCAAAAAAACCCAACCTCCACCAGCACCCTCCACCAACACCATCACCTTCCACCATCACCCTCCTCCATCATCACCCTCTACCATCACCCTCCTCCACCAGCACCAACCTCCAAACCAACCTCCACAGCACCTCCACCAACACCATCACCTTCCACCATCACCCTCCTCCACACACCTCCACCATCACCTTCCTCCAACACCACTCTCCTCCACCAGCATCAACCTCCACCAGCACCAACCTCCAAAAAAACCCAACCTCCACCAGCACCCTCCACCAACACCATCACCTTCCACCATCACCCTCCTCCATCATCACCCTCTACCATCACCCTCCTCCACCAGCACTCTCCTCCAACATGCAAACAGAGAACAATCATCAACACCCAAATATAACCTCTTGAGCACGATAACCCCTGAATATGTTAATGAAACTCCCTGTAAACATAAAAACTAATTCAAAATATATATTATAAGGATCACAGCCCACCAGCGTTCCCTTCCACCGTCCAAACAAAGAATTATCTACATCACTGTGATAATAAACCCCGTGGCAGCTTGTGGGTCATCTTCCGGCAGGTGAGTGGTATAGGGCGTCACCGTCGGCGCCTCCTGCCTCATTATGGCAACGAGTCCACACCTTTCACAGGTCAGAACCCGGATCCTCAGAGGTTCGTACGGTAAATTTAACGCCTGTCTACTGAAGTGAAGAACCATCTTATTGGCTTACTTAAACTCCGTAGCAAAATGGTGGTTTAAATGGTGTATCGGGACTGCTGTACTGAGACTACATTAACAGGGTGCGTTCTCTCCCAGTAAGATGTGACAAAAAACATTGTACGATACTTTGAGAATACCAGACTAGGACCTCTCAGACGCCTTACACTGACGGTGAGTGATGGAACGACTCGTGTCTGACGCCGCCACCACCACTACTACCCCAGGGACAGGCAGTGAGCGGCGAGGGGTGGAGGGAGGGGAAGTGGGGGAGGTCGAGCCAAACTGGAGAATAAATCTTAGGTGGAAAACTGGGAGGATGAGAGAGAAAATTAGGGAGAACTCAATAAAAATGGTAAAAACTGGGAGATAATTCTGGGAAGACGGTGATAACTGTGGATAATTTTAAGGAGACGGTGATAACTCTGGATAATTTTTGGAAGACTGTGATAAATGTAGATAATTTTAGGGAGAAAGCTGCAAGGAACCCCAACGAGGCGATGAAAGATTGGAGGTGAGTTTGTGATTTGATGCTGAACTTTAGTAAATATCTCAAACGTTCCTGAAGTTGCGGGAAGTGAAAAAAGTTTGGGTAGTAAAAACAGGGACTTGCTGTAGGTCAAATGAAGTCCAATCCTAATAGGTGCCAATTTAACCTAACCTAACCTAACCTAAAGCATGAGGGGATATAGGAGAAGGGGAGAGATACAGTGAATGCGTCAAGAATCTGAGAAAGTACGAGCGTCAACAAATGTAGGATGATGAAAAAAGTATTAAAAAATAGAGATGTTGAACAAAAGAAAAAAAAAGGAAGAATAAAGTGAAAGATGGGAGAAAAAAAGTCAGAATTAAGCTCTAAGTGAAATATTAAATGTGTATCAACTTAAGTTTTAAAGAACGAAATAAAACATTTTAGGAAGTATCAAAGGTCACATCAGCTGTTAACATTACACACGTGAACTCATCTCCACTACGATATAAAAGGGAGAAGGTCAGAGCACGATCTCCCTGGGTACTCATCAACAGGTCAATGGGCCAGAGATCCAAAGGTACGTACGTTAAAAGTTTCCACCTTAATAGTAATGTGAGAACACCTATACTCACTGAAGATAAGGATGATAATAATTACATGAATATTACTCTCAAGAATTTAGCGTAAGTTAATTGTCTTTATTTTCCAAGATACGAAACGTTGAATATTCTGTCCTCCTACTGCGAACTTCAGCTCCGAGAGACAGAGATAAACGGACTGCACCACGTTCTCGCTGCTAAATGTGAGAGCAGGTTGCGCCCCTCGCCCGCTAAAAAAATAAACCACACAGTAAAAAATAACACATCAAGGTACTTATCAAACCCTTTAATCAAGAAGATACTTTCAAAAAAGTTCTCCACCCCAGACACACATACTCACACTATGACGTCATCAATGTCAACAAACCCAAGTTGATTGAAATTAGTGATAATGGCGGATTTCCTTCAGCCTCACAATGCAGCCAGAAGATAAGGTTGTTTACCTTGTGACGTCACAGTGGGTTGTGACCCTCCTGAGTGATTGACGATGTTAATAACTCAGACGTGTGGCCAAAACAGAGCCAGTTTAGATATATCAGGAGACGGGGCGGCGTGAGGGAGTGGTGTGAGGCTTTGTGTGCTGGGCTGAGTGGGTTCCTGGTGGTGGTGGTGGTGGTGGTGGTGTTGCTGTCATGGTGGAGCTGGTGATGGAGGTGTTAGTGGTGTTGGTAGTAGTGAGGATGTTGGTGGTAGTGGTGTTTTTAGTGGTTGAGGTGGAGCTGATGTGATGGTGCTTATGGTGGTAGTGGTGGGTATGGGGGTGGTGGTGGTGGTGGTGGTGGTGGTGGTGGTCATGGATGGTACTGGTGGTGGTGGTGGTAACGGTGATGCAAACAGTAGCAGTAGTGCTGGTTGTGGTGGTAGTAGTAATAGTTGCTGTAACTGTAGTAGTAATAGTAGAACTTGTGCTAGCAATAGTAGTACTTTGTGCTAGTCATAGTATTATTAGTTATGTGAGTAATAGTAGTAGTAATAGTACGAGTGGTGATTAGGGTGTTGGTAGCGCTGAGATAAACAAAGAACACGCTTGATATTTTTTCCTCGAGTTTGAGGCCACAACTCAGGTTAATGTCCTTCCCTTAAAGCTTTGTCGGCATCATGACAGTGTTGACTAGGACCTACGTCTTCATTCATCACGCTTAACTTATCTCCTGTATATATTAAGTCATTTATTACGTTTAATTCATTTATACGTTACATCCTTCACCACTCTGACGTTATTTATGTATTATGTCCTTCATCTCGCTTAATTAATTTATACATCTCGTCATTTAATCATTTATTAATGCATGAATTATCTAGATACATAAACCAGTAGTAAAAAAACACCACGTTAGGCAGACAACCACGAGGGTACGTGGCCCACTTCTGCCCTGGAGAACACCATCCATAAAAATATAATGAGTAGTAGCGCCAGGAGGTTTATAAACGCAGCGCCAAACACAATCGTTGGAGTTGATCGAGACTTCACCATGAAAAGAGCATCGATCCAGTTACAAGTTTCTAATCCTCACAGTAAGCCGTAAAGCCATAAAGTGGTGTTATATCGCTGTGTAAAGCCGCCTGCACCGCTCGGTTAGTGTTGGGGGAATTCTGCGATGGAGAAACGTGTAAAGTGGCGGAGGCTTAGCATCGGATGCAGGCAGAATGGATCCCTTTGTTATGCAGAATAAGATGGGATTACATCGTCTCAGATAACATCTCAAGGAGAATTCAACTCTCCAGAGCGCCGAACTTCAAGTTTATGTTCTTTTCTCCTTTGGTTGATTTTTATAATTAATTGTTTCTGGATTAAAGTTATAAGTAGTCATCTTTATTAGCCAGGTCCCAGAAGCCATGATTTGCTAATAAGTATAAACGACAAGAAACATTAAAGTATCAGTTAGTGGCTCTCAGACGAGCTTCCTGAGCCTCGAACACTATTATCTGGATCTATAACCTAACCCAAGATAAGAAGACAAAGAACAAATAGTCCACTCTGATGTTCTCGATAAGAATAATAACAGTGATAGCAATGATTTCGAGCCACTAATGCTCTTCACGAGAGCTGACCATAATAATAATAACGAAAGTGAACGTTTGATAAAGCTGATTATTATAATGCATTTGTTGTGTTTTCTTACTTAACGATGGCCGACGAAACTGACGTAAATCATTTTATATTCCGCCGATTTATATATATATATATATATATATATATATATATATATATATATATATATATATATATATATATATATATATATATATCTTGATAAACTCACGCGGGAAGAAAACAAAGCACTCTGAAGATGTCTTGAATAAAGACGAAAGCTAAGGTGCTCCGTTGTTTCCTTTTCCCGTGTGATTTTATCAAGATTTATTTATCCACGTTTTCATTGTGGATCTACATGAAATATATATATATATATATATATATATATATATATATATATATATATATATATATATATATATATATATATATATATATATATATATATATCACGTTTAAGCCTTCTACACTTTGTCGAAGGTAATTTCCCTGACAACATCTATATCACTAACTCTGACCCGTTGTCCCTAACCTCAGTTAGAGGTAAGTCAAGGAAATGTAAACTTGCTCCAAAAAATTCTTTAGCTTTGAAGTTAACCAAATATCACAGACGTGATCATATATGAAACACACTATAGTATCAATAGTGAAAAGTGTGCCAGTGTGGTAGCTGGCAGGTAGAGAACACTGTACTCTACAATAACACCACATTGAGAGAGTTAAATACGTCTCTTTACTTAATTTTCATCTCACACAGAACATGACATATTTTCATAAATTGCTATGAGAATAAAATGTCTTCAGTTTCCCAAATATTAATATTATAAAGTAAATTACTGTAATCATTCTAGTGGATGTATAAAAAATCTGGACTCAAGACAACTTGCCTTTTAAGTATGTTATCAAAAGTTCAAACTAGATGACATTAAATCACGTATACTGATTATATTAATCTGATTGACAACTGAGAGTTTCTTAGCATTCCCTGGGCAGTTTCAACACATTCACTCTGAGAGTAATGATTTTCACCACACTACACTACACCACGGGACATTGACCATTTGAGTGAATCAAAACTGCAATTTGCATCTTCAAGTTAATTGAATTTATTTGATATTTGGAAATTTTTTACCTTTTCAACATAAACTAAAATCCTTTGACGCATTTCAATACATCTTCGACATAAATTTGTAGTTCTAGACGTTACTGATGAGTTTAATGCCCTGAAATCCTACATAATGGTTAAGATGTCTTTATCATGAAAAAATAACATAACTACACTTTGATAAAAATCAGTAACACTGGTATTTCTGGGTTAACTTCCTGCTGATAAAAATACTTCAAGTTTGCTTTCATATTTCTGGATCAACTCTCCCAAAGAAACCTGTTTTACTCTAATAACGTCAACATTAATACTATTTCTAGATTAATTTCCAAAAGAATAAAAAAAATATAACTTTTGATATGCTAATAACACTGGAACTTGTGGGTCGTCATCCTGTAACCTTTCGCCTCTCGGCCTATACCTCCAGAAAAGCGCCTGAGAACATAATGTGACCGATTCTCAGCGTGGGAACAGAGCGGCACTGCTGTTCTCGCTAATCCTCGCCGTAGGAGTATAGATCATGAGCTCCGTGTAGTGTTCCAGACTGTGGTTATGGCGATGTTGGGATAACGCTAGGAACACCACTATAACATAACGCACGCCCGTCCTGACCCACCCATATGATCGTTGATAACGGCGTGTAGGGGTGGGTTGATGTGTAGGGGGTAGGTGGGTGTGTATGAGTGGGTGTATGTGAGTGGTTGGGTGGGTGTTCAGGGGGTGGGTGCGTAGCAGTGAGCAGTGTGAAGGAGAGTGCAGTGTGTGTGTGTGTGTGTGTGTGCAAAGAGCAACTTCGTATGAGTGAATATGAAAAGACTTTCGACTGTCTGCCTCTAAGAGTGTCGTCTCGTACACAGTCCAGTTAACACACTTGACAAATATAAAACACACGATGCTGTATCACCTTGACTGTCACCTTCACTATCACCCCCACTGTCATCCTCACTGTGCCTACTGTCTACGTCACCTGATCTAATATCAACATCAAAGCTCTGAGGTACTTCACACTGTATAGTCACCTCACATATTACTCTCGTTTTAGAGTATAAATATCTATGACCTACTAACGAAAATTAAGCTCAAAAGTCATGATATATCAAATCGAAGTCGTGTTCTCTCGTCGATCTATTACGTGGACATAATTTTATATCCCCATAAATCAGTATTATCGTAAATATCTGGACAGGTTTTGAAAGGGTCATACGTAAAATGGAGCTTCTACCTGACGTACTCATGCTTTGACACGAAGATGTGATCAATATAACGTCGAAATTAACCTGGATAAGTTAGTTCTCTCGCTTACATATAACAGGAAAAGCTTTTGTTGGAACATTTCAGGAACCAGAGTGTCGGGTATGGTCATGATGCGTCAGGTATCAGTAGTGTGGCCCCGCCCCTTGTACCTGTCCCTGAGGCCACCACACCTATTAGTTGTCTGGTCCTGACGCCTCAGGTGCCCCCGTGCAGGTGGCCCAGCCCGAGGTGTTATCCCGTGACGCGCTTCCTGTCCCCCTTTTTTATTTCTCTTCCTTGATTCCTTTCTCCTTCTTGATCTTTCACTTCCCTGCGTTCTTATTCTCCTCTTCTTTATTTCCCTTCCTACACCTATAGTTTTTTATACGTCTTTGGGTCAGTGTTAATCTTTTTCCTTCTCGGTTTCTCTCATTCCTCTACTAATATATCTATAACCTCCCTACATGTCTTCTCCGACTTGAGGCTTACATTCATGTGTCTTAACAAACACTGGGGTGTCAGGGATATGATTCACAGAACCTGTCTACCTTGTCCATTAAAAAAGAAAAAAAAAAGCTGATAACATGGATACTCGAACCCGTCGCTAATGTGAGTAACCCAAGGCACCGCTATTGGCACCCCAGAAGGTAGTGTTGATTAGGTATACATACAACACAGCCTCAGGTAAGGAGTCTACCCTCAACTGCCTCTGTCCCTCTTAAGTTGATGGTCCTCCGGAAACGATATCAATGTTTCTGAACAAGTTTAATAAATGTGAGCGATCTGGATTTTGTTCAAAGTAATAAGACGTAAAATACAGTCACCTTGAAGATCAGCAGTCGAGAGAATTTTCTTATAGGAAGATAAACAGGAGAGATCTCGTGGATTATATGTTTTTGTCGATCATAACGACTGGTTTGTTTATATCTGAAAATGGATCAAGATGCGGGAATTTCGGAGCGGTGAGCAACGTGTCGGGCGTCGATCCAGTGTACAGGAGAGACAAAACCTATTGAAAACCTTGTGAGAATCAGACCAGGCGGGTTTTTACAATACCACCAAGAGGATGGCCAAAAGGGGACTTCCGACCATGTCAGCAACACCGACTCTGCAATCCAGCGTCGTTTTTAGAATATTGTAGCGACGATCTTACACAAAGCGGTAGGCTCGGTGATTAATAGAATATATTTAGCGAACAATCCTACACACCAACCTTGTGTTCGTAATTGCTGCTCTCACATTTTTTCCTTAAATAAGTAAACTTAACATAGTGGACGATGCCGAACGAACATGTTCTCTAAAAGTTGACGAAATGGATTGAAGAGAACCGCACGAGTGTATACACGCCTTCGTCTGCTGAAGACTACTGAGCTAAACTCAAAAACTTGACCAGACGACATAAACAATGACGGCGATGAAGACAACGATGACGGCGATGAAGACAACGATGACGGCGACGAAGACAACGATGACGGCGACGAAGATGTGGTAGTGGTGACAAAAACTCTTACTTCTTCGAAAACAGACGAATTCTACGCTATATATTTACCTATTGATTTCGTGGTACTTATTTCTTATTGTATATAAAGCGTATTTTTTTTTTAATTTCGATAATTCGTAAATCCTAAGCCAGGAATACCACAAAATACCAGACTCAAAAAAGCAGTAAGATCAAATTACACCGATCAGTTCTCAAGATAGTGTAGACGAACAAGAGGAAAAGGTTTACAAGTTAATAACAAATGATAATGGCGATGAATACTCTCTCTCTCTCTCTCTCTCTCATTTTAATTTATCTGAGGTAATCCGTGTTTATTTTCGTTATTATCTATTAGATGATAAATGACTGAATAGTTCTTGTAATTAAAATAATAATATGTTGGAGGCCGTCTAATCATTGTGTTGCAGAATAATCACGACTGGAGTTAATGTCACAGGTCAGAGTGCACTGTGTGGGTACAGATCAAATAGTCTCCAGCCCAGAATAGACCCTAGTCCCCCTAATAGGCCTCAGCCTTACCCAATTATTAAAGTTGAGACCCATTAGGATTGAGGCATGTTAGAACTTTGGTCTCATAGGATTGGGGCCCATTAGGACTGGGCCCCAATACTGATGATTAGCTTTGGGTCCATCAGGAATGATCCACAATCCGAATGGTCAGATCATGGTGAGGAATATGATTAGCCAACTTAGGACTTAGGCCCTTTAGGATTGGGGTCCATTATGACTGGGCCTCAATCTGAATAGTTTGATCAGTTTGGGGTCTAGAAAGCCTGGGGTCGGTCTGACTAGTCATAACAATAAGTTCAAGGATAATATTTAGTACAAAGAACATATCAGTACCGACTAAAGGCGTCAACATTTAATAACAACAACACAACTCCATCACCTTTAAGCCACAACTATTGATTAAATCGATTACAAATTATCGCCCACCATTCCTCACACGATCACTCACCAGCAGATGATAATGAGCGATCATTTCCATCAGCGCTTGCCACTGGCCATCGTAAAATAACTGTTATTGACGCTAATGACCCACACTAACAACACACTCTGAATCACCTGTTGCAATTGCTATCAGATCGCAACCGTAACTCCACCTGATAGTGAGATCACAGTTATTTCAATCCCTTGTAATCATAAGCGTCGAGCGACTGAAAGCAATCGACGGCTCTTGGTAAATTGATTTCCATTTCACGGTTTTTGCTGTGGATGAATCTAGCTGTCATAAGTACAGCTGCTGATGGTAGAGGCAGCTTCTGTAATAACAGCATCGGGACTCGTATCAGAATCAATACAGTAAAGTGTACCAGGCCCTTGATTTTCACAGGTTCATAAGTTATATCTTTTTTCCTTTTTTTTTTGGTCTACCTGGAGATGAGAAAATACATATTCCCAGTTCACTTTTAAACTGAGGGGTAAAGTTGTCATCTCTATGTAGCGTAAGTATTGCACTGAGATTACACAATAAGTAGATGCATTCTGGTATTTCTAGTTCTGAGGAAAAAAATAACCTTCAGATATGATTTTGAGAATTCGAACGCACGGCTGTAAATTATGTCAGAATGTATTATATGTTGTTTTTTTTTCTCACATACGAAAGGTTCAGAAGACGATGTGTTACAGACGAGACAGTAAAAAAAAAATTATATTGAAAACTTCATCGGGAATAGATTAAGAATGATAAAGGATATATATTATATTTACACATGTGAACATAAAAAATTTTCCCTGTAGTTCATATGTTGTAATACTTGGCAAACATCATCGTGTGTCATTATCTTATCTTATAGGAAACTGAGATTAAGAAGAAAAAATATCGACGAGAAACAGTAAGTATAAGAGATGGTGCACTTAACCTTAGTAGGTGAATCACCTCAACCAAAAAAAGGTAAAGAAAAAGTAGTTTACTGTTTCGAAATTTTCTCTGGAATAGAAACAAGTAAACAATATTATTTTGCTCCATGATTTAGAAACAAGTAAACAATATCATTTTGCCTCATTATTCAAACTAAAATACTTAAGTTCTACGTACGGTGTATTAAAAACAAACCAACCATTTACCTGTAATTTCGAGCACAAATACACCGAACAGGTACATAAGGAATCCACACTGGAGATTATCTCTCCCAGCCATCTCTCTGTCGCCTGACACTTACAGTAAGAGACTCGCTCAAACAAGTTGGTGTGTCGTAAGAGATGATTTGGTCATTAGAAAGTACGGCAAGAGGGTCAATTACAGTACATATGAGGACTACGACTCGTTGTTACGTCGGTCGTAAGTAACTCTGCCAATTTGCAAATTTGATCCAGCGTTACAAGATACGTTTCGTTAATTCTGGCTCCTGTCCGATAATAATTAGTTAACGTAGAGTCTCACTATAATCTTACTGTTATATTGGACAATTCTTTTGTGTTTAAGCCTGTCAGACAATTTCATACCTTGTTATATCACCAATCGCGTTGGAATTTCAGAGTTACGAACCATCGAGACTCCGGATCTTAAGTTCAGATTCTTAATGATTCCTACGGGATCAGGGAACTGATGAACTTTAATTAGAGTCTCAGTGTAAATTTCAAAAACCACTTCGAACGTAATTTCTATACAGTAGTTTAATTGGAATAATTGTATGCGTTCTTCACATCTCCAGTAATGAATATCATTTAATGTAAGCCGCTTTGAGTATCAGGGAGCGTAAAAGTAAGATTGATAACACGTGTCAGGTGATGTCTCAGTCTCTGGATCTTAGGTAACAACACCGTGATCTGAGGTGTATTGTACAGTACATCTCTTTAAGTGTGTAATTCTCAGCTGGGGAGGACTGAGTAATACCATGAAGAAATGTCAAAATTAATCAAGTTAGAAATTTAAAACTTATATGGTAATGATAGGAGGATAATTATGTATTCTGTGCAGTAGAGTCATTATAGAGACATAATATTAATCATTGTGAGTCATTGTATCCATGTACTGTGCTGTGTAAAAAATAATGTTGTGGATCTGAGAAAATGTTTATCCTGTTACTCTCTACACGTGTACATCTCTCTTCTTCTATCTCTTCCCTTTATCTAATGTGTCTGTATTCCTTTTTATCTACCCAGCAGAAATGCGAAAGAAGAATAAAGACACTGGACAGATTTTTTGTTCTTAATTTTCTTCTGGCGTCAATGAATTACTAGTTAAGACATTATGAATGGCTTGTATAACCAAGCAAGGAAATTAAGTACTTATGATAAATGACACACATTATGTCATGAAGCAGACAATGGGTGCGGGTAGCCCTGGGGGTCTCAGTGGGGTGACACGCCTCGTCTCTCGCCAACTCCAGTATATCTTAAGAGACTTTATAGTTTCTTTTCCCCGACTTAATCTTTATATCCCAATAACACATAAAAGTATATTATAATCGCATGTGTTATAAATAAAAGATATTATTCCGAACAATAGAGAAAAAACTTTCAGTAAGTAACTGTAATTGCACAATTGTCGAGTTATCAAGACACCTCTCCATCACCCGGCGCGCCGTCAGATAACCACAGCTGCAGAAGACTGATCACCCGAGGGAGCGTAGATACGGGGAGGTGGTGCTTGACAGCAGTTTCACCATCACCTCAGGGAGGCGGGAGTGTGTACACCTCGCACACGAGTGTGGTGGCGTCACTAACACCTCAGGATTGTGGTGGCTTCAGAAGTGCCTCTCAGTTAGTGTCTACTTGTCAACAACAAAAGCAGGCAAGTGTGACACCTTCAGCAACACCTCAAAGATGAGTGAGTGTAGTGTGCCTGTGAGTGTGGCAGTTTTAGACTAATAACAATCAGACCTCGTCGTCTGAGTGGGGCATCAAAACGGTTATATCACGCGATCATTACTCTGACTCGATGATAAATTGACCATTGTGATGTACTGTAACAATGCATTCAAAGATAAAGAAAATATCTATCATATACCATACAATTTGAACTCCAGTTTCGGTAATACATTTGAGACTTCAATACTCTTAATATCTCACAGTTCTAGAAAAATCACGTCTTGGGTATAACACACACACACACACACACACACACACACACACACACACACACATGAGGGTGGACAGTGGGGCAACAACAGCCCGAGTATCGTAGTTATCAGATATGGTCTACTACGTCCTGCACTGTCCCGACCGCCACCGGCACCACCACCACCACCACCCCTACCACAACCATCCATACTACCACCACCCCAACCACTACCACCACCGCCACTATCACCATTTCCACTACCACCACCACCCCTACTACCACCAGCCTTGGGCAGGACAGTGTCTCCGTCACCAGGATGTTGTGTAATGTTTATATACATGTTTATTAGGATGAGAAAGAAAGAGAGAAAAAGAGTCCCGCTGTTATCTTGATCTGTTGTAATATTTTGTGGTCTGGCAGAGAGAGAGAGAGAGAGAGAGAGAGAGAGAGAGAGAGAGAGAGAGAGAGAGAGAGAGAGAGAGAGAGAGAGAGATCCTCGCCGTTGCTACCCTAAGCTATTGTATGATCCATCACATAATAAGGCTAATTTTTCAGCTCTTATCACACATTCCCATGGCCAGAAATAATGATATATACTTCTTGTCTTCTTGTTCTCTTATGTGCATCATCAAATCGTCTTCAGTAGGGAGGTGACTAGAGGCTTTCTGCACAGCATCTCGGGAGATATGGGGAAAGAGTCAACACGAGGAACTGATAAAAGAGGAATAGGGAGAACAAAGAAATAAATGGGAGAGGATAAATTAAAGAAGGAGATGAGGAAAAAGATAAGAAATTTACCAACTCTGGAACTACAAGAAAAAGTCAAATAAAATGTGGAATCGGGAAAATGTAGAAAGGGACAGAAAAGGTTAAACGATGGTTGGAATGTAGACTGGGGAATAAAAACAAGAAGAAAAAGGGGAAGAAGAGAGAAGGTCATAAAGGTTAAGAGATCCATGGTCCTCACTGGCAAGGTATGGTATCAGGCGTCCTCCCTCCCTGTCTCACAACTATGATAACGTCTCGTAAACTCCCTCACGTACCAGCCACGAACACCACCACCCGCCTGGAAGAGACTTGTGCTCCGTGATCCACCTTACCAGCTTACACACACACACACATTAACTGGTTTACAGAACACTGCCTCGCGACTCTTTACAAAGCAAACAAACCCTTTTAACTCCCTCTATTACCGGAAATACAAGAGCTGGGATGCTATTTCCTCTTTGCATTATAGAACTACACTCTCTCCCTTTTCACTCTTTTTATAACACAAGGTCTGGGCTGCATCTCCCTACCAGAGAGTATTTCATGTGTGGTTGAGGGGGGGGTCATGTAAAGCCCAGCAAGCTGTCGCATTACCGTGGCCTCCTGTTATTTATGGCTGGGGAGCGACACAGCCAGGCCAGAAGATACTGCTTTATGGCGCCTCGCCTTTGTTGACAGTGTACTCCTCCTTCTCCTGACTCTGGAAAGGGTGGGGTGGAGTTTCGTGTGTGTGTGTGTGTGTGTGTGTGTGTGGACTCACCACCACCACTACCACAACCACCACCGTGGGCAAGACAGTGGCGACCTGTGGTGTAATGGTCAGCATCCTCGCTTCTCAAGCGAGCGGACCCGGGTTCTATCCCAGGGCAGGGTGAAGCTATGGGCAAGTTTCTTTAAACCATTTGCTTCTGTCTACCCAGCAGTAATTGGTAACCTGGATGTTAATCGATTTGCGGATTGTATTCTGGGGTAATGGTTAGCCAGTGCAGTTGGCGAGTTCTCCGGTCTTCTCGGACTATTCCTTGATACTGGGTCATGCAGCTCGTTAACTTAGGGTGTGGTTGTTGTGTTGACGACAGCTTCTACACCTTCAACAAATCCACGCCTAGGTGGCCCTAGCGCCGGCCATCCTCGTTACACGAGGGGCAACTATTATTATTATTATTATTATTATTATTATTATTATTGTTATTATTATTATTATTATCATTATTATTATTATTATTATTATTATTATTATTATTATTATTATTATTATTATTATTATTATTATTATTGCTCACCACAGTACACTCAGGTGTAATACTTACCCCCACAGAAATCAATCACTCCCAAAATGTATCTTTACGATTTTGTGCCACACAATACGACACAACGGACGAATGATTCTGACAACCCTACTGAGACAACAGTAGTCGCAGATGTTGAATTGAATTGAAACAGTTTATTTAGCCAGAAAAACACAGATACAGAGTGGATAATAATAACAATATTAACATGGCTGAGCCAGTTGAGAACCTGAGCTCTCTTTGAGGCACCTGATATATACTATACATTTATCTCAAGGAAGTATTATGTAACATTTAGTATCATCTGGAATAGTACAATAGCATGGTAGTAATAAGTACATCTCATAATGTTACCACGGTTATCACTTCAATATTTATTTATTATATTATTTATTATTTATTATTATTTTGTTTATTTATTTATGTATACATACATATACACATACATATACATACATATATATATATATATATATATATATATATATATATATATATATATATATATATATATATATATATATATATATATATATATATATATATATATATATATATATATATATACACACATATAAGTATAATGGGGGAGCAGTACAACCTGGGTTGTACAGTAATAAGGTTGAACAAGAGGACAGAGCTTTCAGGATTATGTCTAGTTGGCAATTATGTTTATTGCAATGGTAATTACTTATTTATTTACATGATAATTTCCGATAAAACGGTTTTGATGGTACAATAAAAGCAGATACTGTAAATATAGTAAGTGTTACAAGAAGTATTAATACTTCGACAATAGATGTATCGAACCTCTCCGTAAAGATACTTTCTGGTGGCCAGTGTACACAACATCTACTTGACACCTTGACTCACTTGACCTGCCCCCCCGCCCCCCCAGGCTATATATTTATCTTTATAGATCTTATCTACATGATTTATATTCATATATTGTATATATTATTGTATAACTTTCTGACCCTTTGATTTGCATAACGTTTGTGTGTGTGTGTGTGTGTGTGTGTGTGTGTGTGTGTGTGTGTGTGTGTGTGTGTGTGTGTGTGTGTGTGTGTGTGTGTGTGTGTGTGTGTGTGTGTGTTAGAAGACGTTACAATATTTCACAATAAATCACATAAATCCATAACTCACACAACATTCCCACATAACGTATCTAAGAGCAGGGATCAGAAAAATGCATGAGGCGCGACCTAAGGCGTTATAAACCTGCGTCATTAACAGCTGACCTACGACCTAACATATCACAATCATTGAGTGTCCATATGTTCGTAAACTGAATAAATATGAGTTTTACATTTCCTTGGTTAGTGTTATTTTACCAGTACCCCTCCCAGGTGTAAGATATACCTCTAACACATTGTAACATATGATCTATTTTTTAACTCATAATTATGTCTTTGATGCATCCTTAATTTTGTAGCTCAATAATACAAGATGGAATTATCACTGACCCATTTACTATATTAGGGTATCTGTTATATTACACATGATATTATTAAATTGATAGTTCGCTGGGTAGTGAAGCTGCAAGGCTCAGAGTAGAGATTCAAATATTCATAAAATCAATTTTCACCCGTAAATAGAGATGAACAATACACACCAGTACAGTTACGGTGGAGTCTCAGTACAACACCGGCGTAATTTATGTTGCCAGCTTTAATAATGGCGTTTACTGAGGACCGTAAAATCGTTCTCAAACCTTCTGCAAGAGTGAAAATTTAACTTATGAACCTCTGAGAACTCGACCTCGGGGTTACAAGGTGGTGATCTAAATTTGGTAAACATAATTGAGGGACGCACTCTTGTTTTTATTTGAGCCAACAAGACTTGTTAGATACAAATGAACTTTCTAAACGCCTCGAGTGACCTGGATATGTCACTTAACATTGGTTCCTCTGGCTATACCATGGTGTTTGTAATAAGCTATAGAATGTTTACAAAGTCCCTTGATGTTTGTGTTTTACAGAGTACTCGTTCTATAATTTTCTGCATCTGACTGTACTGTACTCTGCACCTTTACGAGTCCTCCTATGAGTCTAGGCCACACTGGAATCCTATACAGAACATGACGGAGTACATACCGATATCCTGGACTCTGTAAACACCAACATAAAAAAAGGATCCTGTACACACAAATATGAAGGGACTTTGTGAACACCCTGTACAAATAATACGAGTAGAATAAGGAGATTCAGTAGTTAGTTGCTTAACAATCTACATACGCTTAGTTAAAAGTACTATAAGACCTTGTCCATTTATAATTGGATAAAATCTACATTTGAATTTATTATACATCAGATTCTTGTGGCTACATTGTTTAAACTTACATGACAGTGGGATTAAAGTTTATGAATGTAATGCTCGTCAGCTACATAATGCTAAATTGTTTAAAATAAGAGTCCACTAAGAGTCAGCTGGTGGTAGGGAGTGTGAGGTGTGGTGCTGCTTCTCTCTTCAGCCGCCCGCAGTGAAGGAATCTGAACGCCCAGTGACTGCCCAATAGTCATAATAACCGTCTTACTAACGCAACCTAACCTAACCTAACCTAATGAGCCCCGGTTTTAATGGACCCTATTTCTATACATTTTAACTCTAATGGGCCCCAAAGATAATGGTTAGATTAAGTTAGGATGTAACATCTGAAGAGTGCCGCCCATTTATCCCACCAACCACGCGAGATAAACAGATCCTATCATAATATTTAACAGATAAACCCCTACACACACACACACACACACACACACACACACACACACACACACATATCTTCAACCCTTTCCTCCCTCTTACAACTACCACGTGAAAGTTACAAAATAAAATATATAAAAAAACACACGAAAAAATAACACTTTCTTTAAATAGGAAAGATTATCGTAAAGCTTTCAGGGGCGACAGCGGCTAACTGGCCTCACCTCCCCTTCCCTACTCGCTACTTAGGTTAATATATTACCATCTCCATTAGCATACGTACGATATTTCTGACGATCTGTACACACATGGGGGCGTTTATGTTAATACCATGTAGATTTATGTATCAATACAGTATCGTGTTTATGCAATGTATTAGCATTTATGATAATGTTAGGTTAAACCTTCCTGGGTAGTGAAGCCTCAAGAGATGGTGGTTTTGTTTTTTGTTTTATTATTTACGGTTTTGTGGATTTAATTGGATGGTTTGATTTTGTTTTTTTCTTTGGAAGTGATTGTTTGTTGTTTGAGGCCAGAGTAGTGTAGTGGAGTGTCGAAGCATTACCAGCAACATAGCATCAAGGTCTAGAGGGGGAAGGGGAGGGTGAGAGGGGAAGAGGGGATGGGTGAGAGAGGGAGAGAGAGGGGGCAAGAGGGGTGACACATACTTAAGACACTGAACACGTTGATGCCAAGAGGTGTGGGTGATGACTGATGACGGTAACTCTCCCTTCATCACCCACACCTCTCCCTACCTCCCATTCCCTCCCTCTCCCTACCTCCCATTCCCTCCCTCTCCCTATCTCCCATTCCCTCCCTCTCCCTACCTCCCATTCCCTCCCTCTCCCTATCTCCCATACCCTCCCTCTCCCTACCTCCCCTCCTCATCTCCCATCCCTCCCTCCCACCTCCCATCCTCCCCTCCCTATCTCCTATACCCTCCCTCTCCCTATTCCTCCCATTCCCCTCCCTCTCCTATCTCCCATACCTCCCCCTCCCCACCTCCCCATTCCTCCCTCCACCTCGCATACCCTCCTTCTCTTTCTCCCTGCCCTCATCACCCACACCCCACCCTCCCTCCCGCACCACTCCTCTCCCTACCTCCCACACCACCCCTCTCCTCTCCATCACCCACCCTCTACCTCCCACACCTCCCACCCCCCACACACCACCTCTCTACCTCCCACACCACCCTCCCCCACCTCCCACACCCCCCCTCTCCTCTCCATCGCCCACACCCCCCACCTCCCCACACCACCCCTCTCCCTCTCCCCTCCATCACCCACCCTCTCCCTACCTCCCACACCATCCCTCTCCCCACCCCACACCACCCCTCTCCCTCTCCATCACCCACACCCTCCCCACCTCCCACACCACCCCTCTCCCCACCTCCCACACCACCCTCCTCTCCATCACCCACACCTCTCCCTACCTCCCACACCCACCCTCCTCTCCATCACCCACACCCTCCCCACCTCCCACACCACCCTCTCCATCACCCACACCTCTCCCCACACCACCCCTCTCCCTACACACACCCCTCCCCACCTCCCACACCACCCCTCTCCCTCTCCATCACCCACACCTCTCTCTACCTCATCCCCCAAGCATCTCACCTCAGGCCACCCAAAACTCGGACTACTAACCTAAGACACTAACTAGAAAAACACGAACTATCAACCACAACAAAGGAAGATATTCACCGCTAGTCATCTGTAAAACTCTACCAGGAAAACAGGAGTAAGTTTGCGTCACCCTCATACAAGTGTTGAATATGAGGCAATTTACTGTTATTTAAGGCTCATGCTGAAACACCTCAGCCTCTATAATAAAAATATAAAGTTTACCTAAAATCTCATTCTGATCTCAGTCCTGGCACTCATAATATGATTGCGCTCAACTTAATAGTGAGGAATAATTGGGTATAAGAATTAACAGTATGTATAATGTAAAGAGAAATATTAGAGATGCTAAAACTCCCTCAAGCAGAAAAAAAAGAGTCGGTTAGTCAGTAAGCAATGAAAGACTGGCAGTCAGTTAGGTTAGGTTAGGTTAGGTTAGGTAAGAGAAATATCAACTTCAGTTCTTTCTCCAACCTCAAAAATTACTCCACCATTTAATATAAGTGTTCTGATTGTTGATCTTTGTATCCTTGAGTTTTGACACCCTCTCCCTCTCCTCCCTCCCTTCCTTCCTCCCTCTCTCCCTCCCCCCCCCTCTCCCTTCCCTCCCTCCCTCCCTCCCTCCCTTCCTTCCTCCCTCTCTCCCTCCCCCCCTCTCTCCCTTCCCTTCCTCCCTCCCTCCCTCCTTCCCTCCCGTCGAGAAAAAGTCGGCCCACCACCAACACGTACACATATAAACCCAATCATGGCAGTTCTTTACGAGTCTTCAAGGATGTTTATAGATGCACAGGTGACCAGGAGAGAGAAAGAGAGAGAGAGAGAGAGAGAGAGAGAGAGAGAGAGAGAGAGAGAGAGAGAGAGAGAGAGAGAGAGAGAGAGAGAGAGAGAGAGAGAGATAGTGTGATAATTACAGGTGGAAATAAACGAACACCTTCCCTCTCAGGTACACTAAGCTATGTTTACTACCGAACATAATCACTGCGGACTAATTAGTAACATGATCCTAATCGTAAATAATTACATGTTTAAGAGAACAAGTGGCCGGGATCCTCATGACTAATGGTGATTGAAGTATTGAGTATTAAACAAGTTATACCTTGACTTACTAACTTTTAATTTACATCATCCAAATTAACAACAGCTGGTCTAACTATAAAATACATGAGTAACAACCGCTTGCTAACTGTATATTAACTAATGACTACCTGTCTAACAATCCCATGACATATAACCTCTGACTAACAACCCTCACTATATGTCGTCTTATACACAGGAAAAATATAAGAAATACATATGATAAACATTTAGAAAAACAATAAACATCTTGATAAAACGAATGTCGATACATTATCATTATAACTGCATATAGTAACATTATACATAGTCATAACCTATGTATACCTTTTATGTTTATATACACAACAATAAATATCCTATGAATCCATGAAACAACTAATGAGTATTACTTAACATACATAATAAACAAGTTATATATTAAAGACTAAAGCACAAACACACACACACACACATACAGGGCCCTTACTTCTTCATTACCTCACTCATGACTGATTAATTACTGCCGCCACGCATTAGGCATGACCCACCATCATGAAGGCATCCACGGCATCATATGTGAGAGGTCAGACGACTCTCTATGTGTAATATCACGTCCAGTACTTCTACATGAACAGTGTGAAATAGTTTTATCTGGTTAATGTCAAGTAATTCTCTCATCATATACACAAACAATAAACAAACACACAACACATCAGGCTATATCACCAGTAAGCAGTATATTAAAACCTGTTTTACCAAAGTGCGAGTCAACAGACAGACAGACATGAAATACACACAGAGTCATAAGCTACATATATACACACAAACGTGAGGTACACACGGAGTCATAAGCCACACACATACATACATACATGAGCTACACATGGGGTAGTGAGTTACACAAAGACATGAGGCAACATATTCCCATGACGTACACAGAAGTCTTTGGGAAATTGTGAAGTCGTGATACACACACACACACACACACACACACACACACACACACACACACACACACACACACACACACACACACACACACACACACACACACACACACACATACACACACACACACACACACACACACACACACACACACACACACACACACACACACACACACACACACACACACACACACACAGGAGGTCTATATTGATCTGAGGTGCACACATATAGTCATGAGGATCACACACAGTCTCAAGATAATCAAACACACAGCCAGGAGTTGCACTTACAAAAAACCTTGTCATACCACGTTACAAAGCTGGACTCACTCCTGCCGCAGCTTTGCCCAACCTACTATTAACTCCCACCACCCTCGTTCTTCACCTGTCTTGTACATATTTGAGGTAGAGCCGCGAGGAATCTTATACAGTGAAGTGATATGTGGTGGAGGCTCCCATAATCCACCTTCTCTCGTTCTCTAACTCAGCGTTTAAACTTCGTTGGAGGTAATTTAGGATTAAGGCGCAGTTAAATGAAGATTGATATAATTCACCTCTAATGCTGGCTATTACGTATCTCTGTTGCGTCTGTAACAACTTTTACATGAGAGCGGATCTTAAAGATAAAATGTTGGCTAAAGGACGGGAAAAAATAATGCACTATTTACTTACTAAGTTGGAAAATGACGCAGAATACAGTATATGATTTCAATAATATATCTAACTGTAATATCATTATTTTTCCAGTTCATATTGCAGGAATATGCAGGAGCTCAGAGTGAAAACTGGTGAGTTCTGGGTGTTCAGTTGTTCCACACACAACAAGAGAAGCTTAACGTGGCATCATAACAATAGCGCGTGCCTCAGGGAACGCCACCACAAGACAAGCTGGTCTACCAACACTGCCCCCACACTCATCATCCTTTAACCTCTGCAAAATTTACGCTGAGGTGCGCGGGCCAGAGCTTGGTGCTGTGTGGATGTTGTGCAAGACACAACCATCAATATTTTAGGGGTAATATCCATTAGTATTCCTGTAGTTTTAACAGACATTGCTGTTATGGAGATTAATATAATAAGAATTATTACTCCTAAATTAAGAAGAAGAATATCCCATTCAAGACACGTATTTATAACCATAGGGAAAGAATTTGTTTAAACTAGTCTCTCTAAATTTGTCCATTACCGAAAAATACATTATGGTCAAAATATTGTACTGAATGTTTGTCAGTTCAACCTACTGAACATTAACCCTAGATGTTATCTCCACATGATATACTCAGCGGCGCCGTAGCCTTGGTCGAGGTCAATACTGTGGGCGTTAACCCTTGTATGTTTAAGTCTTTTAATCGGTCGAATTTCAGTCAACTCTTACCAATTGTATCATCCATCTGAGAGTACACTGTCGACGGGCTACTTAATATAAAATATTATCCTCCTGTTTATTTAATGGAATATATTTTTCGTAACTTCTAAAATTTTGTTACGAGTACAGAGACTAATAAGCTGGTAGAGTTGTCAAGATACTAATGATAAATATATTAATAAAACTTCTTATCTTGTATTCAAAGTTAATTTCTATATATATTATGACCCCAAATCAGTATATTTATTCAATACAACACATACAAGGATATACAGATAATTGAACTTCATAACATTTCTTAGTTACACAAGGTAGGTATTAATAATGTATCAATAATGTTTTACCTTATCTGTGGATCTTACTGTACCAACAACTTCTACCTGAGACAAAGTACTAATTGTATTTACCAAAACTTTGTCTCACTTAACCTAAACAATATCTCCAATGTTTATTTATGAAGACTCTCTCTCTCTCTCTCTCTCTCTCTCTCTCCTGTGGATCTCAATCTAGAGGAACAATAAAAGTTTCAGCGCGGGATGTAGCGGCTTGTTCGATCCCCCGATGGTGCCTTTAAGCTGGTCGTCACACACACCTGCACCACAATAAATACCTGGACCCTCGCGTGTCTGGCTGTCGTTCAGCTCTTAGGGGGCGCCATCACCCACCGCCTTACAAATCCTCCAAGCTGGGGGCCTCGGGAGGAGCACCGGGAAGAATGAGGAAGTGAATGATGGGGAGAACGAGGAGGTGAATGATGGGGAGAACGAGGAGGTGAATGATGGGGAGAACAAAGAGGTGAATGATGGGGAGATGAATGATGGGGAGAACGAGGAGGTGAATGATGGGTGAATGATGGGGAGAATGATGGGGTGAATGATGGGGTGACCAAGGAATTGAATGGTGGGGAGAACGAGGAGGTGAATGATGGGGAGAACGAGGAGGTGAATGATGGAGAGAACGAGGAGGTGAATGATGGGGAGAACAAGGGGTGAATGATGGGGAGAATGATGGGGTGAATGATGGGGTGAACAAGGAGGTGAGTGATGAGGTGAACGATGGGGTGAACGCCGGGGTGAACGAGAAGGTGAACAAGAAGGTGAATGATGGGAACGATGGGGTGAACGAGATGAACGACAAGGTGAACGACGGGGTGAACGAGGAAATGAACGACGGGGAGAACGAGGAGATGAATGATGGGGTGAACGAGGTGAACGAGTAGGTGATTGAAAGAGCAAACAAGATGAATGACCTGTTTCGTCAAGACATCTATAAGTTTATTGTGCTTTATCGTATCAATTTCCCTGTACAAAATCTACAAAAAATACTGATTATTTTTTTTTTAATCTCTAAAGACAATTCGCTAAAATTAGCTAAAAATTATAAAACTAGGGACACATTTTCTAATTTCTTTCCCATTTTTTTAATCCTTTTCTAGATTTCTTCCCCTTTTTGTAATCCTTTTCTAGATTTCTTTCCCCCTTTTTGTAATCCTTTTCTAGATTTCTTTCCCCTTTTTGTAATCCTTTTCTAGATTTCTTTCCCCTTTTTGTAATCCTTTTCTAGATTTCTTTCCCCTTTTTGTAATCCTTCAGTCCTTTATGTCTTCCTGCAAATATTTACATATATCTCACGTAAATGTCCTCACACTCATGATGTTATTGTGAACTTATATTCCTATAAATTTCAGGCTATTCGGGTTGTTATGTAGTTATTTGTTTTACTTAAATAATATTTTCTAAAACAATTAAAATAAAACAGGAAAATATAAAAAAAAATACTTTTTAACCATAGATTCGTTTTAGCAGAAATAAAATATATAAGAGAAACTTATATAACAAATACAAGGATTCTGTTTAGCAAAATTAAATATTAAGAAGAGAAATTTTGGCTAAAAAAAAGCTCTAAAACATACAGTACAGAGCAATTATTAAGCAAAAACCACGAGGACGATACTGAACACTTCTATATGTACGAATGCTGAGTTGCTATATCATAACTAACTCAATAATACGAAAGAAACAATTAACAAGTGACAGTATGAAGCACTCGACCAATTAGTAACTCGCTAATCAACGTTGCTGACTAGTCCTGAATATACGAGCATACACCTGGAGGAGAAGGTGGACGGAGCATATTATATAGGGAGAAGGAGGTGGTGAGGGGAGCATGTTTTAGGGAGGAGGAGAAGGAGGAGATGGAGGGAGCATGTTATATAAGGAGGAGGAGGAGGAGGAGGTGGGAGCATATTATAGGGAGAAGGAGGTGGTGGAGGGAACATGTTGTGTATGGAGAAAAGGAGGAGGTGGAGAGAGCATATTATAGGAAGGAGGTGGTGGTGGTGGATGGAGAAAAGGGGGAGGTGGAGAGATCATATTATAGGGAGGAGGTGGTGGTGGTGGAGGGAGCATGGTGTAGAGAGGAGCTGGTTCAACTTTAACTGACCATTCAGATCACTATCCCCAGACACACTCAACCTACAGAACTAAATACTGAAATGTGTTGCTTTGTTTTACGGCAGAGATAATAAGCCCTGCCTCCTGTCTCTTGTACTACCCCCACGCTGTATTATGTATCACTCTAAGAAAACGAAAAAAAACAAAAAACAAAAAAGGATTTCATCTGTATGTATTCCTGTAAAATCAAACACATGATACGACCGTCCCTTTAATCCCCACCTTAGAAAAATTAATCGGGTTCATACCTATTGGCATTGTCGTTTGAAGTCTTGGACATGTAGAAGGGAGATTTTTTTAAGCATAGCCGTCCAGTCCACACCTTAACGAGTCATCATGGACGGCGAGTGTCAAGATACCACGCAAGATTTCATGACATCCAGCGAACCAAACCCAACCCTGGTGATAAGATAGGACGGAAATTAAGACATGAGACCTTGTTAAAGCTTTTGACACAATGATTATTTAGATATCATTCACTCTGTAAACCTCACTTTTATTATATCAAACTTTCTATAACCCTGAGATATAATACAAGTTTAGGTATAGAACTACAATATGATCTTGATATTATTCTACAAGCATCAATACTCAGGTCAATAAATACGGATATAATTATTAAGACACAGATCCCAAGGCTATATTATCTGGAGAATACAATAGTAAACCTCAGCTTGTAATTCACGTAGAATATTAATGAACACAGTAAGAATGAAGACACTTTCAATCAATAATTAAATAATACACCAAAAATGTCAGCCATGTTGTAACCCTGAAATAATACACTAATCAATGAGATTCAAGCCGCAGTGCAACCCTGACATTTACAATAGATATCACGAAATATGATGAAAAATATCACAAAATTACGGCATTGAACAACGGGCACAAGTTTAAAGTCATTACATAAGCGAAAGAGAAGACAATAAGCACTATGACACCAGGTATAATATAACCCCGAAGAAGTAATAAATATCATAATACAAATGAAGATGTAAATCATCCCCAAATTACGATATGAGATAACACACACACACACTGGCTAGACTCCACCATGTAACCAGGATGAAAAAGAAAATCCAATAGACAATGAGACACAAGCCATAATGTAACCCTGAAGTAGTCATAAATATTGACGATACACGACCTGAGAACGCAAGTGCATATATATATGTATTCAAAACGTACCCTTGTAAAATAATGACCTCGTTTAGTGAATTATAATAATAAGGATATCTATAAACATTGATGTGGACGCTACAACAAACACCTATTACAAAGACCACCCCTACGTGTGTAACTCTAATGGATGGAACTTAATCAACCACTTGTATAATTGAATCTCAGTATGCATTAATCTTTTAACTCATTGAAATTAGCTTTTTTAAATAACGTAGTTTTTAATTACGGAAAACAAAGAGTCGACTGACACTTTCGCCCGGAAATGTAAATGGAGTTTTTGTGTGTGTCTCAGAATTACCATAGAGGACGACCCTACAATCCTACCCATGTCCTCAGGGGTAAGGATGCTGCCTCCACCGCCACGTCCTCTCCTACAGCTAATCCTTATCTTCTTTTTTTCTTTCCTCCTACACGCCGGCAGCCCTTTAGTATCTATGGGAAGATGGCAGCTGCGTGTACCTCCTGCTCTTGATTCTCTCAGCCGATGTTACTTTCCCAGATTGTAGAGTTGTTAAGGAATCATACTAGTGATTCAGTGTCAGCACGATACTACTTCTCAAAACTGTGTGTGTATGTGTGTCTCTGTGGGCCTAAAAGTTAGCGTCATGACATCCTTAATCCTCTGAGCTTAAGCATACATAAACAAATCTGATGTGTTAAGGAAGTTTTTATTTTACTGACACACCTAAATTTTGGGTTTAAGTTCAAGAATTCATCATTGGCATGGCTGACTTTTGTTTATGTCCAAACACAAAGTATAACCTTCTTTACACCATTGTGCATCAGCTAAGTCCTCTCCCCGCCTCCTCCCTTAGTGTAAGATCTAATATTATCACAAGTGGACACGTCTTCAGGTAGGTTCTCCACATATTGCAATCCTGTATTGAGTCAACATCACAGGTGGACATTTCTTCAGGTAGATTCTCCCCCTCGTTGCGACTCCTTACGAGACCATCAGCAAAGGCAAACAGTTCTTCAGGTAGGTTCTAACCCTTATTACAACCCCTCCTGCTTGCCGCTGAGTTGCTGTACAAGAAGCTCACCTGACTCACCTGGTCTCATCACTACTACCACCATGGTTAACAACTTCTTATTCAGGCAAGTCGTACTCCTTATTGCGACTCCTTACTTGCTGCTGTTCGTACCCGGAGCTTCGTTAATTGAGACCTCCCCGGTCATGAATTCTTAATTAGGACCTAATTAACTTTGGCTAATGAGAAACTCCTCAACCCCAAGATCTTCACCAGCCATCTTGGGAAGGTCGCTCACAGGAGAAGGTATTTTTAAAACGCTTTTATTGAGCCATTACTATTTTTCTTTTTTCTTTTTCTTCTTTTACCTTTTCTTCTTGTTTTTCCTCCACCTCCACCTCCTCTTCTTCATCCTCCTCCTCCTCCTCCTCCACTTCTTTTGCTTCCCGCTTTTCTTCGCTGTTTGTTGAGAAAAAAGAATCCTGTTTTTCTTTCTTTAATAACATAACACCTGTCAATATTACACCACTAAAAATTACATAAAATTCTCCCCCAAACCGCGTACAATACCACCTTACGTAATCCAGGTCTGTTCACTGTGTTCAGTACAATAAGTATAATAACTACTATCATATCGAGCCCAATATACCCCACAACCGATAAATCACACGTGTCCATGTATCCCTTACTAAGAGATAAATCACACAGAGAGAATCATAAATAAAGCCAGGATTGATGTAGACCATAAGAGATATCCACCTCTCAAGGACACATCAGCCAGGTCAACAAGTCCTCTTTAATGACTGTTGTTGTTGTTGTTGTTTGTAGAAGACTTTTTTTTTTAATAATTTATTCATATATCTTTGTTGTTGCTGTTTGTTATATTTCCTGGCTTTTGTTGCTGGTTATATTACTTGCTATGTTATTTTTTATTGTTTGAAGGAATTTATTTCTTTAACTAGATTAGCAAGGTAGAGTTTATTAGGGTATTTGTTGTGACTAAAGATCCATGTTTATAAGTATTTCAGTATAGACTAAGGAGGAATTGAATACATTTTGGATACATTAGGTTAAAGATGATAATAAATAAATATGCATCTAATACACATGGAATTTGCTTTGGTTGTTTGGTTGGACGGGGTGGGGTGGTGGAGGAGGGGTGGGGGGGAGGGTGTGGCATGTGCGAGCAACCAGCCCAGCACAGTATATAATATTAATGTCAACGGGGAACTACAACACACAGCAGGTACTGGGTGGGAGTACCATTAAAATGAGTAGCAGAAGATCCATGATGTCAGTTTATGAGTTCTATATATTTTTGTTCAAGTGAAAGTCAGAGGTTACTGGGTTGCCTTACACACTCTCTCTCTCTCTCTCTCTCTCTCTCTCTCTCTCTCTCTCTCTCTCTCTCTCTCTCTCTCCAGTGATATCGATGGTGAAAGTGGGATAAGTAGGCCTGACACTGTGGGTAAGGCACACTTTAAGTAAATTATTTTTCGCTATATATAGTGGCAAAGTTGTCGGCACTGAACTTGACCATCCTCACTTCCACAACCATCAACTATGAGGACAAAGGACAATTTATCCACTGTGCCGCCGCATCCCATTTCGAAAGTACGAAATTATTACCATGATTAAAATTTTCATAACTATTATTATTAATTGCTATTATTAGTATTAATATTATCTATGTTAACTTTAAATTATCGTCATTGTTAATATTATATTATCGTTATTAATGTGATCATATACCATTATTATTATTAATATTGTTATTGTTATTATTATTATTATAAGCAACAATTATCGTGTCCCTTGCCCAAATCATACCCTGGACACATACACACGCCTCACCATGTTTTCCTAGAGGGCAATTCAACACAAAATTCAATTGCATCTCGTACACCTGGCGAGCACCCCGTGGCAGCACTATCTTAAGTGGATCAGCGTCCGTCAGCCCAGCCAACTCCCGAGTCATTAGCGAATCATATCCACCCCGCCTCCGCTGCCACACTGGACCCGTTAATAAGATGGTGTTCTTCACGTCGGCTGTAGGTCACATGACTCTGAGGGAACCGAACCTAACCTAACCTAACCTAAGCAAACTATTACTTACTGGGCCCCATTTGTATTGAGGTTCATTAGGAAGTGAGCGTCTATAAGTCTTGGGATTCTCTTTAGAAGTGGGGCCCAATAAGACTGGGATGCAATTCTAGTGGTTCAATAGGTTGGATTGGGGCCTGTTATGACTGGGGCCCATTGGTCCAGTCACATTCATATTATGGGGAGGTAGGTGAGCCAGTGGGGTGAAGGGGGAGGGGGGTGGCGTTATGTACGGAGAGTATGCGTGGGTGATGACTTGGCAAATTCCTACATAACGTTCGGTAAAGTTGTTAATGAGTCGTCATACAGAAGAAGGCTCTCCAAGGGCTGGCTGGCCAAAAAGAAGGGGTTTACATGATACTCCTGAAAAAGGTGAATGTAGGTTCCATAAGACTGACGGCCAGGAAGGACAGTGTGGGTATATTATACTAAATAATTATAAAGTGTTCGGTACTCAAGGAGGTAGCATCGCCGACACTAAACTCGACCACCCTTAAACCCCCACGTGTAAAGTTAGGTATCTATTTACAGCTGAATGGAATGGGGTCTCCTAGAATTAAACCAGCTGGCGAGCGCTAAATCCGCTCGGCCGGGGCCCGGGGTCCCTGCCTGGTACTTACTTAAAATAACTTAGTTATTCTGCTAATTTTCGCGAAGAGTAGACCTATATTATAACTTAGTGATCTGAATAAATATTAAAGTTGATCTGTCAGGTAAGCTGCCGTGAGGGATGTGTGGTACTCAGGTGGTTATAAAATCCGAAAAAAACGAGAAATATATCATAACCACACGAGCAAGATATAATGTGCCTAATTTAACAACATATCCGTCCCAAGTTTCAAGTCGGTTTGTATAAAGTTTTTTTTTTTTTACGATGGAAGTGGATGAAGAAGGCACCAAGGTGGTAACAGTTCAGTGGTGAGTTGTTAATTTAATTTCGTTTAACTTAACTCACTCAATTATTGCGATGAATTAACATTGTGTATTTCATTAAGAAGGGATTTCAGCAACATGATAGTTTAATAATAAAAGATTAAATTTCCATAAGATTTTCATAATATAGAATTCGTTCTTTTACGTCAAGATTTTCTTGAACGAAAAAAAGAAAATGAATTAAGTAGACCATAATTTCGGTGTTGTGTATCTACAGCGTCAAGCTGGACCGACCCTCACTGTTTACTGCATTAGTTATCATGCGGGGCACACGAGCTGTACCGTGTGTGCAGAATAATAAGTGTGATAAACATAAAAACTTATATAAGTATAGTAAACCCACTCAGCTTCACATAAATGCACTCCATAATATTTTTCTCCTACACTTGACTGATGAGCTTGATAATGATACTGTAGCTCAGTGATTATTATCGTACCGTATGTAAATGGTTCACCTAATTGTTAATTTCTAAAGATCGTGTTAATAAGTAGAAAGATTCACTCACACCCTCGTCTTCCTCCGTCAGGTGGTAGTGGCCAGGCAGGCGGGGTCATCATCTAGTGCATTTACCACATCCAATAAGAGCCGCAGTCACCACGCCCTCCTCTAAATAACCCATTGTTTCCCACCAAGTAAATTCCAAAGCCCGGACAGCTTGAGGAGCACTATCACCACCCCTCTGACGTTAAGGGAGTCCACTAGCGCCATCTGTCAGTTGGTGGTGGAGTTAACAGGGTCTCCCAGGGCCGGGGATAGACACTGCCGGCCGGGGGGCACCTGGACCCCGCCCGGAGATCACTATGAGCCTCCACCTAATTTACATACTCAATAATACAATCTTGGTGAGTTTTTTTTCCCTTCCGTCTAGGGCCGTATAATGTGTGTGTGTGTGTGTGTGTGTGTGTGTGTGTGTGTGTAATCAGATCTGGTATTAGAGATAAATCATTGTGGTAATAGTGTCATGTATTACTGCCCGGATTATAACAACACCCCACCACTAAGGCAGTGAATCACAACCTAAGGATAATGTATTCCAATGTCTTCCTTGCCCTCACCTCCAACATTTGCCTTAAACGGGCCGGGTTTTGAGGTATGGACCAGCCATGTGTCGGGTCGGGGCGGGGGAGCCGTGTTTTGACTAGCACCACCGAGGCTACACGCTTCCCTCAGACCATCACCACCTTCAGAAATGTTTGGGATGGTTGTAGTGAGTTGTGGAGGTGTCGGGTAGGTCCTGGTGCTTAGAGGGGAAAGTTGGATGAAAGCAAAATAAAGAAGACCGAGGGAAGAGAATGAAGGAAAGTTGCTGGTGACGAAGAGAGGGAAGGAGGAGAAGAAGGAGGAGGAGGAGGAGCAGGAAGAGGAGGAGGAGGGAGAGGAGGAGGAGGAGGAGGAGGAGGAGAAGGTAGGAGCTCAACAATAACCTATTAATTTTGATGTTAATGTTTTGTTTTGAAGATTGTTGTTGTTTTTATTGTGATTGTTTCATGTGATGTTTGTTAATGTTGTGCAGGAGTTAGACCAAATGTTTCATATTGTGTGTTAAGTTCAGGAAGTGTTACGGTATTTTAGTGTGATCATCTAACTTGAACGTAACTAAATAGATTGTATCAAATGTTGTTGTATCAAATGAATATGGTAATGTTATATACACTGTATCAAGGAAGTGTTTGGTGATATATCGTGACCTTATGATGAGAATATATCCTATAATTACCTACTAAAATATTAAAATATATGAATGTTATTAAAGTTTTATATACACTCTATTAAGGAAGTGTTGTAGGTTAAGTTATGATCTATACAATGTGTTCAGTTAGGTTAGGTTAAGGGTATGAAGAAGTAGATGTTACAGGATTAAGTTAGGTTAGATCAAATTAGGTTATACTAGGGTGGGTTAAATTTGATGAGTTTAATTTTGGTTAGGGTTCTGGTTCGCGTCCAAAGATTAATGAGTATCATGAATTATGAGTAAAAAAAGTTTATTATACGTTCGAGGTGAGTAAGGATAGCATTTGAGCGAGGAAGCATTTATTGTGGTGTTACTTTACGGTGATGGGGTGCAGTAAGACATTATTAACTCCTGCTAAATCTGAGTAATCTGTAAGAAGGGTTAAAGTGAGTGCCTCATACTCCGATTATTTTTAATTACGGGGCTGGAAGATCCGTGTCCGCTCCAACAAGCCCAAAATTATTTCTGAAACTCTGGTCGATTAAGATGAAAGGTGGCTAGTAATATTACCTTACTTTACGTCCCACACAATAATTTTGATCCATTTTCACAGTGTGTTAAATGTCAAAATAATCTCTGAATTTAATGGTTTTCGACCATTAATTCTGACATAAATCAACCAATACAAGTGGGACCTGGCACAAAGATACCCTGCAGCAGAATTTACAAACTGATCAATTATTTTGGAATTAAAATATGTTTGAGCGGTTCTTTTTAGAGGTCAAAGGTGTACAGCAAAGCATAATTTGAGGTTATGGCTCAAAATTCCGATGTACTACAACCAATTGACCTGTGTCTCTTGTCTCACTCTCCCAACACCGATATTTTTTGTCTATTATCCCACAGAGGTCAAAGGTCAACAACAAATCATATGAGACTGAATGGGAAGACGTGTTGCATGAGCCTTTGAATGTTCGTCTCTACGGATAATGATTAGGTCCAAAATTCTGTTTTTGCGGTGTGGAGGGGAGGAAGGAGGGGATTTGATCGACTCACTCTCACTTTCACCCAGGTTTTGTGTTACTCTGAATATTTCATCACAGTTGTTTCTACTACTACTACTACTACTACTACTACTACTACTACTACTACTACTACTACTTCTATTACTACTATTACTACTACTACTACAACTACTGCTGCTACTTCTGCTACTGCATTTTTTTAACATGGCCTCCAGCCTCCCCTAATAGCCATACCTTCGCCACCATTTTATTGCCTTAAAATTAAATATCCTAATACATAAGTAGCTCTCCTTGCTGTATTGAGTTAGTTGAGCCGCAAATCTATGCGACATTCAGTGACTGTTGCCTCATAGTCAATATCTGCATGCTACTACTACGACTACACTACTACTACTTCTGCTACTAATACCACTACTACTACCATCACTACTACTATCACCACCACCACTACTATTGCCACCTACACTACTACTACTACCACTACTACCTCCATCACTACCACAGTCTACATCCACTACTTCATCACTTTCAATATATACTGTAAGCAGTGGAACATTCCCACCTCAGCTATCGTCTCCTAAACTCCCTAATTATCGGATAAATTGCGTGGAAAACAGAAAATAAACGCCATTAAGATACGCTGTAAACGCCGCCGATAATAATAGAGACCTTGATCATGGTCCTCTAAATTTGCATATCAAAGGGATCGAATGTTATCACGGAGGATCCAATGTTCTAACCCCACGGCGGCGCGATGCTCTCACCCGCCTCTCCTCGGATTTTATTGACTATGGCTGTATAAGTTACTGCCTCCATGACGGCTATAAGAGACCTTAAGGTATCGAAGCATAAAGGGAAAATTTCAACACCATGCCACAAGGAATCTAATTTCAAAGAGGTATCGAGGCATTCAGTCCCAGGCTATATAGACAATAAGTATAACTTGGGCAATAAAATCGATGAAGTGAGAGAGGAAAGATGAAGTTCTCACCAGAACAGGTACAGTCCCCTTCACTAGTGCGTTTACAGGGGCTCGTCATATACATGACAAGGCTAATATATACAGTAGAGGAGAGTGAGATCAAGCCCCTAGGGGACAGCTGGTGTTCACAATGTTCCGGTCATAAAGCAGTGACCCTTACTTGTCAAGTATTACTCCTTAGTCTGTATTCACCCCTGACGATGTGAATTACACGAAAGCGCTTGGGAACTTCGTGTTTTCATGTTTCCTTGTGGTTATCAGCATATATATATATATATATATATATATATATATATATATATATATATATATATATATATATATATATATATATATATATATATATATATATATATACATACATATATTCTCATATCCCACAATTCATATACGGAAAGAGTTTAATCTATCGTGTCTATTACAACAAAAACGGCACATGATCCATGATGAAAATGGGGTAAGAGCGTGGCCTGTAACATAACAAAATGAAAACACAAATTCAACGTTTCCAACAGTATTATTATGTTATGCACGTCACGCACTTCGTGATTGTTTGGGTAAGGAAGGCAAGACGGTACATCAGAGAGCTGCACACACTCTACATCACCCTCACGTCGTACCACTGTGACCCACCTTCGGGTTATTACGCGCTGATGACAGCCTCGCCACCGTCGGCTTTCACAAGAAAGAAAAGTTGCCGCGATGTAATACATACAAACAAGACCATTCTTAATATTTCTTCCACTCATATTATCATCATTTACAAGGGCCGTGTCTGCTCTCACACTCAAGTATGCAGGTCAAATGGGGTCCAGTCTTGATACACTCAAACCTAAGATTATGTAGGGGGTATATCAAGGCTGAGGGTCAGTTGGTCAGTTGCCGTATCCAACCAGTCTAAAAATTCACGTACGGACAGTGATACGGCTCCTCTCTCTCTCTCTCTCTCTCTCTCTCTCTGCAACTGACGCCTTACATTATTTACCCTTCCCTTATTCTAAAATCAATATCGTCATCTGACACCTCCTTGACCCCCCAAACATGGTTAAATACGATTTAAATCTGTGTTGTAGAAGGCTCAGGCAAACATCCCAAGATCTCCTCCACCTGCCCACAAATATATTATCAAACAGGACATTATGTGACCTTCGGGACAACGCCCTAAGATGACTACTGGTTTAGCTCTGCTTCGGGCGGTCGACTGTACCAAGTGTTCGAGTCGCTACCATAAGAGGTAAAGTAAAGAAGAAAATAACATTTAATTTCATAATTTATCAAGTCCATTATATTCAGTCCTTCTTATCGTTACATTGACCCCCCAGCTCAGAGAATTTTCATCGTAAAATCACTATCATCTTCACAATTACACCACACCACCATCACCATAACTCACGCCACAACCCGCTACCTGCAGCCCCTGGCAGTGTCACCATAATAAGCAGTCACAATCACGTGTCGTTATTTCAATAGTTTCTGCTGGGTAGTGTCCACCCATGACGGTGATGAGATTATTTTGGTGTATTATTTTTAAGAGATAATTTCATGATTTCTCTTTTTTTTACTTTATCATCGTTATTATTATTATTATTATTATTATAGATATATATTTTTTCCCTAAATGAAATCCAATTGTTTTGTTATTATAGATGCTTAAAAGACAAACATGAAAAGTGCTTTACATTGTACATTTTGTTCCGTTAATAATTCACGGTGATCATCTGACAGAGAGCTGGACCAATAATATTACAGGAGGTCGGTAAACTTGGCTCAAGTGTGTTTGGTTACTACATGTCCTCTCGTTCACTTGTCTTCTTTAAGTCTACACACCTGTACCGTGTCCTGTCTACTCCCCCTCACCATGTCCATCCAACGCTTGTCTTTGTATCCGGTCAGCAGCGTGGGAAGGATAGACCTCGTGAACCTTGCCTTATAGAGTAATTGTCCACCCCTTGCACCAATCACAAAATTAGGCGTCCGAAACCCTCCATTATGATTGGATCTTATTCTTCGGAGTTATCATTAGAGGCGTCCTATCACGTGGGTTGCTGTGACGCTCATTCAGCTGATTCATATCAAGCTCGAGACGCTCGGAAAAATGTACTTGGCGATTCGTTCATATAATTATAATGTTCTTGCATCGTAAAGTTTGGTCATCATCGGTTGTAAAGGGCAGCCACGTCATACTAAGGTCGTAACACTAATGGGATATTGTTATTAAGATTGTTTTCACATGACAAGATTTGGTTTTGTCTGCATCGCGGGTTTATAAGACGAAACAACGAGATAGTCAACGAGTCATTGTACATCCTCGATGGTGGGTAGTGAGGACCTGTCGCAGCCTGGCGTGTAATGTTATATAAACACACAGTACCGACCGTCGGGGATGTCACACACCCAGTGACCTTCCAATCATGTTGACGCGCACAAAAACATAAAATAGATACATAAATAGGCCAAAAAAAACGCAAGTTTATCGGTAAATAGTAATGATATCAACTACAAATTATAATACTTCGAGGAAGTCTTATCTGAAATAGCCACCTTTAAGGGGCGAGAAAAAACAATCTTATGTAACTTTATGTAACAAGTTAGGGTGTGGAAAACCCAACACACGTAGTAAAGCATACAGTGAAGAGTGACAAGGGCGGTGGCATCAAAGCGACTTAAAGTTTGATTATGTTAGTTTAGGCTTGATAAATTACGTTAGAGTAGGTTAATATAGGTAAATTTAGTTTGGTACAGGTGAGGTTAATACCCAAAACTTTAAGATTATCAGGTTAGGTTAAGTAATGTTAAATATCATAAAAATCGCCGACGTCCCGATATGGTAACGTCTCTCTATGCCATATGAAGGAACTATATAACGATTAAGTTGACAACCCAATATATAAAACATGGAATATTATCTCTTATCTACATGTCATTCAATATCTAATATAACACTGTAATCCTCTCCCTCCTTATTAATGTCCTTACCATGAGTTATATGCAAAGTTCATTTGTTTTTTGTTTGTTTTATCTCGTTTATCGACTCAACTTTTTTACTCTGTTTTGTGACTTTTTATAGAGGAGAGTTTTGTGAAGAACAGTTCATTATTAGAGATTTTTTTTTAGATAAACCTGAACTTTTAGCTTACAAAATACACACGTGCATCACCCACATACACACATGCTCTTTAACACACTCACCCACCCATCCACCCACTCACCCACCCATCCACCCACTCACTCACCCACCCACCCACCCATTCACCCACCCACCCACCCATTCACCCACCCATTCACCCACCCACCCCACCCACTCACCTTAAAGACACACACACACCAAAGCAACATGACACATAGAGAAGGGCCACAGCTCCTCAAACACCCACACTACCTATCTGTTTGTGCAGGTGCTCTCCCTTACGACACGAGTCAAGACATATTACCTTAGAGTAAATTTTATGGGAAATAATCCATCTTGGAGAGTGGAGTGGAAGGCACTTGTGTTGACAGGGATTTTAACACAATATTCGTCTACGGTTCAGATGTGACTTACCGTACGAGTTTGTGATCCTAATATGTTTGTAGTTATGGGAGTTAGACTCAAGAAATGGTTTATTTGAATGGTTAGTTTTATGGGAATCATATGTAAATAATTGTTTTGTTAATGGTATGTTTATGAGAATTATATGCATGTTATGGTAAGTTATATATACAAACACGTAAGGCAGATTCTCCCCCCCCCCGCCAATATAGATGTGTCCTAAGAGTCACTGGTACACGTCCGGGGGGGGGGACCACCTGTTCGCCTAACTTGACTGTCAGTGTAGTGAAGATGATCGAGTGCAGTACCGGCTATACTGTCTCCTTGTGATCCTTAAAAAAGACAAATTTATCTTGTTGCAACGGCACTGCCTTTAACGGACTGTCAGACCTACGGTATCCACTTTCACTTACTGCATTTAGTCATCGATAAATTCACCTATCAATACTAGTACTGTGCATCAACCAATCCACTAACCCACTGATCGACCGACATACTTTGTATCCACAAATCTCGTTTCTCCATAACACCGTGACTTTTTTGTACCGACCCTCAAAACATCTACAATATCAGTGTTTACATATCGTCCACCTCAGCGCCCAAAATATTCAACATTTCCCGCGCTAACTCCGCTAGAAGCTCTCGATTTTGCGCTCTAATTTAGCGAGTAATGGTGACCAAACAATTTTCCCGACATGATCAGGTTTTTTCTCATCCTCCGCAGACCTTAATTAAGAGTGTGTGAATCTTATTAGAGTGGTAATTACGGCTAAGAACAGGCTGGGGTACATGAAGCGTTGGCCAATAATGCTTCTCAAATAGCGTGTAATTTGGAGCCTTCAGATTCTGGTTCACAGATGGCGCTGACCACGGCCGCTGGGGATGGATTGCCAACTTGCTCATTATTTTAGTATTACTGCTCCTCCGGGATGATATTATGTTTTTTCTATATTAAACCCATCAGTAAAAGTCAAAGAGACATTAAATGTTACTTCTATCCATCTTTTTGTTCCTTCATGCATCTGTTGTTGTTGTTTTCTTGCAATGATCATGAAATACGGTATAAAAACTAAATGAAACACGTGTTAAGATATACAGTACATTATCGTTTCGGATCCATCTTATTATCTATGGAATTGGGACCTTTTTTCACTCTAAATAAATCAAATTTGTCTATAGATGACACGAATGTTTGTGTGAGAGGATTCTTAAACCAATCAACAGACAGAAGTTACATAGGAAAGGGGCATAAGAAGCGTCGGGCAGAAGCATGAGGTCGTGGAAGATGTAAAACAGGAGCGAGGAAACTGTAGGTGAGTTAAGAGGAACGTGGGAGAGTTAAGAGGAGCGTGGGAGAGATATAAGGGGCGTGGGAGAGATGAGGAGAGCTTGGGAGAGGTGACATAGAACTAATCTACCTGTACTATGAGGAACACATACTGCTAAAATCAATCAATCATAAAATTTCTCCTCAAGTTTCTTACATTACACATTACTGTTCAGTATAGGAGTGTCATATATATATATAAACTTAACTTCACACATCAACACCACACACCCAGCCATTATGAGTTTATCAGAACCTAAAAATTAACAAATATTAATTTTGACAATTAAATAAAAAAAACAGCTTGTGTTATTTACCCGTAACATCGAAAAGCTGACTGGATGTATGTCCGTCTGTCAGGTATACACGAGCACACCAACAACCAGCGTGAAATCCTGAAACAGTAAAAAGAAAAAAATTACTCTGAACACTTAATAAACAACAGCTTATTATTATCCACAATATAGATAAGTTCACTATCTGTTCGTCTATGTCTGTCATGGCCGAGAGCAAAAATCTAGATTACAATGTTAAAAATTCTTGGAACAAGAGTTTATCACGTAAATTACGGGCAATTTTTCTTTTTTTTTTCAGTTTTAAAGATTGCTGTCTGTAATAAGGTATTAAAGTTCTATTATAGAAAATTTTACCCAGCAAACTATATTGTCTTATTTTGTATTATGTAGAAGGGCTATGTGTGTGTGTGTGTGTGTGTGTGTGTGTGTGTGTGTGTGTGTGTGTGTGTGCTCTTAGGGCTGTATTACACATATAGGATGAATAAAATCGAATAACAATGAATAAATAAAAAATAATGATTCGACCATACTTGTTGACATTATCTTACCTAACAATATATAAATAAATAAAAAACAGTATAAACACCATCATATATAAATCTTGTGTGTAGCGTTTGTATAAGAGAACACTGTAGAACTGAAGTCAAAAAGATGATATCCTTGACGGCGTGCAGTTCTCAGTCTGTGTTTTTATACAAGTGTCGTCGTTGTAATGTATGTTGGGCCAAGTACAACGATTACAACCGCGAGACACTCACTCATAACTGGTCAATTATAGTGTAAAACATCATATTTATTTATCAGAGTGTACATCCAAGCATGCGATCACCCTATATTGTAAGTCACACTTCATGATTCTTACAACTTGCCCAGACAAGACAAGAGTTACAGTCACAGTTGCTTCATAACCACAAATACCAGCCACAAATATATGTCATTTTACTCTGTTTTTAACTGGTATCTAATATATTTTATCGTCTCTATGAGTTTATATTTAATATCAGAGTCAGAAGTTAATGATTGCCTGTAAATTTACTATGTGTTTATGTCGTGTAAATCTAGGTTTTAGAATTCAGATTTGATAATATTAAAAAAATCTATATCCTGTGTAATATTCATACAAAACGTAAGTAACAGCTATTTATCACATCAAACCTGTATATTTGGTGAAATTCCTCTAGTATGGTAAACTTATTGTATAAATTATATGGCAGATAATTATAGTAATGGGTAAAACTGAGTGGAGGAGGGCCAGGGGATGACAGAGACTGGGAGGGTTGAATTAATTTTAAAGCTGTAGTCCCCAGAGATACAAATCTGAGAGGACTGGTAAAGGCAGCCCGAAAATGTTTGGATCCATGTCGCCAGCCCCCACAGCTGATGATGGCACTTCAACTGATAGATGCACAATTTAATATGCAAATTATTTATATTATAGTACAACTAAAAGTGATAGCAAGTCAAATTGGCCTCAATCGTAACAGGCCACAACTTAACCTAACAAACCATTAAGACGAGAGCTCATAATAACTTAAGACTGATTAGGGTGGCGGCCCATTAGGATTGGAACACACTAGGACTGGGATTCATATGGACTGGGGCCCATTTGACTCGTCACCTCAAAAGCATATTCGTATTAGGTAGGTGACCGCTACGATCACCAAACTAGGTGAAGTGAACACCTGAGGTAGCTTTGGGTTACCTCCTTATTCACAAAGGTTCGTGCGTTGATTTATTCTTCATTCGTTATATAGTAGTATACTATTAAGGTATGTTGCAATTTTCGTGTTATTTTGAAGCCACTGTGACAGCCGTCTATGAGTCAAGGTTTAGATTCATTTACTTCTAATTACAATAAGTTATTTAAAGAAAGCTAATTTACACTTACTCTTTAACATTTTTTAAAAGAATGCTAAAATAAATAGACTGTAATTTTATAGAATATCAGAAAATTCTAAAGGTCGATTCTGCAAATTGCCAATGTGGGAGAAAACTGAACACCGGGACGCGTCTGAGGGTGTGGCTTAAGAAAGAGAGATTGTTGGTTATACTCTTGTTGAAAAAGTTAGTGGGAAGCTGAGTGTTTACAGGAAACTTTACTATTATAGTGTGTCAGTGGGACCAAAACTCTGATCCTGTACGGTGACCCCACAGGTACACGGGTCACCTAAAGTTTTCTATGACAGTATCATTTTGACCCAGAGACTCACAATAGACGTCTCCTGTAAACACAACAGTATCGTGCCAACTTTGAACCTCTGAACTGGCTCCTTAAATCACATCATTAATCAGGATGGTTGAAGATGCTACCGGTCGAAATAAGCTGCTGGTGGTCATTAGCCACCTTCTGCCTCTGGTCTCTGTCTCAGGTACAACTAGCAGGCCTCTTAACTGAGCTATAAACGACAATATATAATTTGAAGAATGAAGGAGAGAGATTTCTTGCTTGTTCTGAGCTTCTGTTGGTTGTGGCCGCCACACAAATTACTCGGTAGTAAATTCTTTTTATTGGATTTAGATCACCGGGGCTGCTGGCCTTAATATAGTGACGCTGATATAAAAAGAATATATAAAAGCTTTCAAACTGGCATGGATAATGAAAACAAGATTAAGCTTCCCACCATAAAAGAACGCTACTGCGGGCAGAAAGTGAGAGAACGTTAGTCTGGCGCTGTTCACTGGTCAAGCTGGTGTTGACATTTTTATGGTAAACGACTACTACTGACACTCTCAGCCTCTTGGTGTCAGTGCGAGATATGTGTTCCTCGTGAACGTGAGTCATCAACATAGACAACAAAACACAAGAGGTGGAGAGAGGCGGACCTTGACATTTTCATGAAATATTTAACCGAGTCAATTTGCATCTCTACCCATTTTCGTTGTGCATCAGCTCTTGCAACAAGTATATATTATTTGGTTAAACTAAACATTATTTCCTGGTGTGTGTGTGTGTGTGTGTGTGTGTGTGTGTGTATTGTACCTATGTGCGTGTGCGTAACATGTGTAAGTATACAATGCTACACAAGTCTAGACTCAATAATCAGACAATTCTTTTATCTTTCAGAGCACCAGCCACAGGGTCGACTCGAGACGTAACATATACCTGGGAGGACCATAAATTACACACCTGCAGATGTAATAAAAAGTGTTAAGCGCAGTAGGCGGAGTGAACACAACCTCACCCCCTCTCCCTCCACTCCTCCCCATTTCCCCCTCCCTACTCCCTTGCTCCTCCAGGCCACTCCTCCTCCTCCTTATTCCAACATTAACTTTCCTCTTCCCTCTCATTTACTACTCCTTCTTCCATACAATTCCTTATCTCCCTATTTCTCCCTCTTCTCTTTCCCTCTCCATATTTTCTCATCTCATTGTCCACTCCTTCTCCTCCTCCACTCATCCTTCCCTTTCCTTTCCCTCAAGCTACCTGGCCACTCCTCGTCCTTCCTTCTACCTCCCTCGGCTACCCACACACATTCTCACTCCATCTAAATGACAATCAACCTCCACAAGTCCTTCCTGAGGTCCTTAAAGACGCCTACAGGTCCTTCCCGAGTCCTTCAAGACGGCAACAAATTCCTGTGAATAAGAAGGAGTTGGCTCCACCCTTATGGCCAGAGCGACTTTATTACGAGATGAAGCAAAAATATTCATGTTCTCATTATCGCTCTAACAACAACAAACAACACTCCAAATTTGCATGTCTAATACCACGGTCCCACAACCCCAGCTCTTCCTACCTGGCGGCTAGTCGAATGGGCCCCAGTCCAGTCCTATTAGACCCCAATCTGAATAGGCCCTCAACTGAACCTAGTCAAATTATATATATTCCCAATTCTCATGGGTGGGTTAAGTTAGGTTAGGTTAGGTTAGGTTAGGTTAGGTTTGGTTTGGTTTGGTTTGGTTTGGTTTGGTTTGGTTAGGGCACAACAGGACTGGGGCCTGTTTGGACTGGGACACAGTTGACCTCAACCTTCGTACCCTACCCTCCTCTTCTTTCTTGCTGTCATGGGGCATTAAAACTACCCCCTCAGCCAGGTAACAATGGCGGTCACTTTTAGCAAATTTACCACCACAGTGCGGGAGCTAAATGACGATTTACGTCAGGGCCACACGCTGCTAATGTCATGGACAACCGCACCCTATTGTCACGTGTAGACGGGAAGATAGGCGGGCGGGAAGAGGAGAGGATGGGTGGACGAGATGAAGGGAGAATGGATGGGCGGGAGGAAGGGAAGATGGGTGGGCAGGAAAGTGGAAAGGCAAACAGAAGGAAAGGAAGATAGGCAGACAGAAAGAAGAGGTGATGGTTGAGCGAGAGAACGGGAAAACAGGTAGGTGGGAGGAATGAAGGATGAGACGATAGGGAGAAATGGGGGGAAGAAACGGCAAGAGGATGGTAGTATGATAGCACGAAGGAAAAACAGAGGGACGAGAGGGAGGTAGGTAAGACGGGCCTATGGACATGCTATTGTATCCAAGACGTTGACCTTCCCCTGACCCACGTCCGAATGTTGCCTTGGAGTTTCTGATAGTCCGGAGTGTGACTGCCATAGCTGGGTGTATCTGTTACACCCCACTGCATCGTGATACATTACTGCATAAGTCGAGGCCCCCCAGTAGCGACCAGCAGAAAAACATAGGACAAGATCCTCTTGCCAGCGTTAACTACACCGTGATACAAAGGTCTGTGTACACGAGTATATCTCCCCGCTATGTCCTCGTGAACACTGAACCTCAGTCCATCATGCTTATCGTCAGTGACGTTCATGGTGGTGGAGGAGAATGGAAGCCTCGCAGAGACGTGGTGGGTCTGCTGTTATCCTGATGTATAAGCACTATGTGTCACCAGCAATCGACGATAAGAGACTGACCTCTACACGTTACCAGTATTGAGTTATTGACACAGGGACGACTTGTCTAAGTTTTTTATCCTCTTTTATCAAGTTGGTGCCTCAAGCAAGTCACCTCATTGGACTGGAACTCCTTTGATGCTAGTTTTGACAATTTTGGAAGTCAAGAACTCTTTTTGAAGTGTTGCATTTCCTTAAGAGATGAGTTCATCTCCTTCATCAATGTTACACAGAAGAGGAAGGTACAACAGACAACTTTACTCGTGTCTCCTAACAGTCGCTTTGGTCCACTGCCTACACATTTTTCTAACGAGATCACAAAAACTATAAATGGTAGAGAAATTCTTCTCGCTTTTCTATTTGAGATGGGGATCTTCATATATGTTTTAAACTTTTCGACTCCCATATTCACTCACGTTCATACGGAGTGAAAGGTTAACAAAACAGTGAGACTACTCACTCAGGTGTCTCGTGGTGGAGGAGTCCTTCTTTCGTAACTTTTCTCTTCCTTACTTTCTTTCCCTGTGGCTCCAAAACTTTTCTCATAAGACCAAAAACACCATAATTTTATTTCCTTCTTTGCTAATTATCTATTTTTCATGCGTTCCCTCTTACCACCTAATACTTGGGTATCGTAATTTGCATATAAAGCTTTACGGTCATTACCAGCGGCTGAATTTTAAATACAGCAATTTATTAAAATATCTCAACGTTAATTGCTGGCGAGATTTGAGTTATATGGCGTTAAACTCTGTTGTTTAATTGCTGAGCTTCCTGGCCGCTACTGGAGTGTTAAACACCACACCTCGCGCTATATGCATTCTTAATTTGGCTTAACAAAAACTGCAGCAAAGTTCGTTTTAATTATAGACTTCTGTGCCTCTTTTTTCCCACCCGTCTGATTTACAACTCAAGAGTTAAAAAATATATTCCAGATAACTTTGTTTAATGTACAGTAAGTTCTTTCACGGAGATACCTGCAGGAGAGAGACATTGTAGTCAAGTCATATATTGTGTAAGAGTTACACAGATCTGCATAATTCTTTTGTGAACTCTCAGAGACTCGTATGAAAATACGTCTCTAAAGAGTGAATACAAGACAAGCAGAGAGCTAGAACGGCTCCGGCAGGTGTACTACAGGTGGCCTGCAAGTACACAGATCTTCTCGGGGAACAGCAGAGGGCGGCCAAGATATCCCTATGAGAAGTGCTCAATAACCAATGAGGCGTCGACCACGAAGGCAAAAACTACAAGTTCGTAATACCTATTTGGGAGCAGCACTGGACGCTCGCCTTCTGTCTCTTGGCTAAGTGCAGGGAATAAATCACTGATGCAGAAGACAACTGGATGGTGTCATCGAGAGACTCTTCGAGGTTACAGGACAACACCTCATTGAGAGCTAAGAGGACTGTGAAGCAGCGGCGGTGATGATGATAAAGTGACCTAATTCTTAAGTGCAATAAATTAACGCTGTTAGAGACAACTGGATGTTGTCCTTGATGGCATCTTCTTCAGCGCTACAGGTTGACGCAGTTATGGTGAAGCAGTGGTGGCGGTCATGATCAAGTGTTGTAGTTCAGTGTAAGAAATAAATACAGTAATTGATGCAAAAGACTTGTGGATGCTGTCCCTAAAAGATCCTTCTTCCACGAGGACAGAGTTAGTGGAGGGTGACAGGTGAGGTAGTGGTGGGGTGAAGATAATAAACGGTGGTGTTGCCAGAGTGTGACGTGGCTGCCCAGGTGACACAGAGTGATGAGGCGAGGGCTGTTGATACACTGACTCACTCACCTGTGTTCATCGCCAGAGTAAAGAAACTGCTGGCATGATCACCGCCCACACATTCCTGGTAGTTGCCCGTGTATGGCCAGCAGATTTATTCTCTATTCTAAACACCGTAACGCTTCTATGTTACTTACACCAGATGACTATCATTACCTCCCTCCCCATCACATTACCGCTGGCTTATCTACTTTGTTAGTTGAGTGGTCAAGTAGTGTCCATCTTAATGATTAAGCTAAGCAACCTATCTTATGAATAACTAAACTTCATTCGTCTTCCTTCTCTCTTTCCCATTTATTCGAAGGTTAAAACCCAACGTTTACTGTTACAGATCAAATTAGCGCCCATTCCTAGTGAGCTTCATCCACACCTCACCTCACCTCACCTAACCATTAGGACTGTCCACACTTCAGGACTGGGGCATATTAGGATTAAAACAATGGTAATGGCTTTGTTAGCCTGGGTTGAGTACCTATCAAATGTGATTACTTTTAGACCCGTCGCTAAAGGTTACAAGTCAAGGTTGAAGTTGTGACCCAGAAGAAATTTGACCGAGATAAAAAACAACAATTATTTCTGCCCCGAGGCCTTATGGTTAAGTGTGGCAAGACAGGGATGGTGGTGTAGTGGGTTTCAATAGTCGATTTACTTCCTCTTGTGTTCTCGTTACTGTCAATAAGGGTATTGTTCCCTGGTTTATACCCTCGTTCACACAGGCATTTTGTAATCTATCTCTCTCTCAGCACCCCCATAGCCCATGAAATGATCAACCATCACACACTTGTCTCTCTCATCCATATTTCACCTCCATCAATGTCTCCCCCTGACAAGACCTTACACAGGAATATCCATATTTACGACCCGCAGTTACGACCTCTTGTTAAGAATGCTCGTAACAAGGCTGTCAGCGTTGGATCTTACGCGAAGACTACTCAAATGGGTCCCGGGTTAATGGGCCCCTAAGCTAACCAATTGGATTAGGGCCTGGTCTCGTAATAGGCCCCAACCTAACCAAATCTCTGGGATTGGGGTCTAATCCTAATAGTTCCTGGTTCTAATGGGTCCCAGTCCTGATAGGCCCCGGTGCTAAGGGTGAGATGAGATTAGTCTGAGGGGCCCCAGTCCTCACACGCCGCCAACCTAATCTAACAATTAGTATTGGGACCAAAATTTAATGGATCATATTTCTAACTGGTCCGTGTCCTTATTAGCTACAGACCTAATGGGCCTTAACTCTAGTGGTTAAGTTAGGACGGGGCCTATTAGGACTGAAAGAGTGTCACAGAAGTCAGCTAACTCAACAGATGTATGTCACAGGTAGCCCCGCAGGTAGGTGTCACAGGTAGCCCCGCAGGTAGGTGTCACAGGTAGCCCCGCAGGTGGTGTCACAGGTAGCCCCGCAGGTGGGTGTCACAGGTAGCCCCGCAGGTGGGTGTCACAGGTAGCCCCGCAGGTGGGTGTCACAGGTAGCTGCAGGTGCAACAGGTGCAGGTAGGTAGGTGGGTGTCACAGGTAGCCCCGCAGGTGGTGTCACAGGTCATGGGTGTCACAGGTAGGCACCCTGCAGGTAGCAATAAGCAGCAATAAACAGGAAATAAGGTAATTACCAGATAGGCTTTAACGTCACATAAGTCTACGCATGATCTTACCTCCCGACCACTCCTGCCCCCCCCGTCCCACTCTCCTCCACACACCTTCACCAGCTCACGACCAGCAGCTGTAATGCTTAAATTACTAATCACCTCATCATCTGGGGGTTATTAGCGGCTAACTACCGTACAGATGAGCCATTACTGATTCACCTCGCTAATTAGAAATTCGTTAATGAAGAGAGGGTATTGAGGCGTGAATATAATTACACAGAGTGGGGGGATAAATACCAAGGTGGTAGGCAGAGGGGGTGAGGGAAGGTGGTGGAGGCTCTCAGGTGAATGGTAGAAAGAGAGGAAATTCTCTTTCTTTTCTTCTATCTATCTATCTATCTATCTATCTATCATTTTCTTTTGGTTTTTACTTGTCTGTGTGCGTGTATGTGTTTGTGTGTGCGTGTGTGTGTAAGAAACATACAATAGTGTCCTCTCTCTCTCTCTCTCTCTTTCTCTCTGTATATATATATATATATATATATATATATATATATATATATATATATATATATATATATATATATATATATATATATATATATATAAACCCCTGAACAATCTTAGACCATAATTGTGTCATTTGTTCTGCCTAAAAAAGATTAAAACCGGAGAATAAATTTTTTCTTCAATTGATTTTCAAAGTTTCTCCTCGACTCTGGTTTTGAAATTGACCTCGTGCTCATATGCGTCTCTGTGCCATAACAATCACACTCCAACGCCACAATAACAACCACAATTCCCACTCCACCATCAAAAACCATAAACTCTATCATCACAACTTTCACAATCCTAACGTAATGAATTAATAATGAGAATCTGCCTCCAGGTTACCTTGTCATAATGAGAACAGGTGTTACCCTCCCACTTCTCGCCCCCCCCCCCACACCCCATCTTACCATCGAGAGAATCAAACCTAACCTAACCTAACCAAACAAACCAGCTGCTAACCAAATTCAAACCGCCCTAACTACATTAACTTCTAAACTAACACCTAACCAAACTAAACCTAACCAAATATAACCAAGACTAACATATATTTGCCTTTTCAGTGACAAAAATGAACAAAACGCGGGGCTAGGAGTAAGACAAACGGACCTGCAGTGGTAAACAGAGTTGGGGTGGTATGTAAGGTATGGTAGGTGGTCCGGTGTCTAATTTGAGTTAATGATGATTTTCTTCACGGCGACTCACTGGCGCCCAGGTGCCCTTGGTGAAAATGAGAGAGAGAGAGAGAGAGAGAGAGAGAGAGAGAGAGAGAGAGAGAGAGAGAGAGAGAGAGAGACTAAGAAGAGGTGTGTGATGAGACTTGTCCTGACACTATCTACATCTTCTTCCATATACACAAGCCATTCCACCATTCTCATTACACACACACACACACACACACACACACCCACATAGATGACCTCCTCTTTATTTACGAGTGCCGAGTATTTAGGGAGAGAGGAATTGCAAGGCATAATGTGGCTTGAGAATCCATGTCAAAAGTCGCTATGCATACGGAATCGCGTGCCAATGCATTATTCAAATATGCAAAAATTTGGGAAGGGGTCCTGCTGGTATCCTTCGCTTACCCAGGATTCTCACTGACCTTGATGGCCGCGCGATTAAGATATCCTGAGAGGTTATGGGAAGCGTGTCTGATGGTGGTGTTGCTTAAGGACGGTCTCGTTATTCTGATTGGTCACAGAAACTCGACATTTTGATTGGCTATAAAAACATGAAATTTTAATAAGCGACAAAAACCCGATATTCTCATTGATATAAGAAAAAAAAACTAGAAATTTTTATTAGTCACCAAAACTAGACATTTTTGTTTTAACGATTGAAAAGGTCTGAGGTAACATTCCTCACTGTCGTTCATTTGGATATTTTATTTGTTTCACTTGGTAAATGCTCAAGAGTTGTACGTTTAAGATACTGAGGCTTAGAGAACGATTCTTAATAACCTAACCTAACCTAACCAATGATAGAGGGATAACAACGAGAGAGGGGATGGGTGGAGACATAATTCAATAGACTATCGTGTATAACATATAATAGAGATGGTTTGAAAAGTGTGTGGTGAGCGTGTTCATTATATGTATAAGGTGTGGTGTGGAGTGCGTGTGTGTGTGGTGAATGTGTTGTTATATATGGTGACTGTGGTGTTCTGGTGTGGTATGTAGTGGGTATGGTGTTGTCATGCATCACCTCAGGAGTCAGAGATAACAGGAATAACATTACACCCACAATAAGCCACACACTAGCCCACCACCTATTAACCTTCTCTTCTGACCATAACTCACAAAATTAGCAGGAGATGATGAGGATGTGATTTATGGTGACTGGCAAGTGAGGTGGCCGGAGGTCAGACTACGCACGGCAGCGGAGGTCACGAGGCGCCAGAAAGGAAGGAGGAAATTAGGGTCAGGAAGGTCAAGTGGGATACTGTCCCCTGGTGTGTGTGTGTGTGTGTGTGTGTGTGTGTGTGTGTGTGTGTGTGTGTGTGTGTGTGTAGATTATAGTTGTTGTGTGGTGGGGTTTTGGTGAGTGTGAGGTAGTGTGGTGTGGTGCAGTCTGCTGTAGGAAGGCAGAGCATCTCGTGATTATTTTACGCAAGTGATGCCTCCAGGGTTAGTGATGTGGCTGGTGCTGGTGATGTAGTGTGTGCTTATCTTGACTTATTCATGAGCCTTAATGTCTACACTATACAGCATCATGCAATATATATATATATATATATATATATATATATATATATATATATATATATATATATATATATATATATATATATATATATATATATATATATATATATATATGGTATCTGTGTACACGGGCTGCTGGCTGTACTAATTTACATATGACACGCTCTTAGATGTGAAAGTATCGTTAAACGACGCTCCAGAATGCTTGCGTTGGCCGGTCAGACCAACACGTCCAGTCTTAATATATATCTGAGGCAAGTATCCTGCCTGACCCCAGCACACAGGGACTAACAAATACTTACTAAAGACCCCATTTGCAGTCAAGATAATGATAAACTGCCTCGGTCACTGAATAAAAATGAACGTACATTTTCACCTAACTTTCGCCCTTAGCTCACTTGACGTTAATTCATAGATATCTGATCCTCGCGCGGTCATCATCAGGTGAATGAGACGCCAAATATAAGTGTTTAGGGTGGCGGGGTGAGGGTAAGTGATGTGGATGGAGCGGCTGTCCCCGGCTAAGGTGAGAGCTATAAGTCCGCCGCAGTATTGTTAATGTCATGTGCCTCACCGCGGAGATTAGCGTTTCATTGCCAGTGGCACGCATGGGCAGGAAGGCTGGCACCAACCTTCTTCAAGAAGTTTGACCCGTGGAGCGAAGGGGATACCCGCTTGCATCTCCCTGATACTCATACACACATCTACACGAAGAGCTGTATTCTTTTTTTGACCTGCAGGGACAAGAGACACAATCACGATCTGCCTCCTCAAACACTCGAGCCTGAAACATTTACGAGTGAACCGAGGACAACAACCCTGCCAGCCTGACCTCACATTCCACACACACACACACACACACACACACACACACACACACACACACACACACACATTGAGATATGTTGGTGTATCTGCATTATTTTCTGGATATTAGGAAATTATTCATCTTTTATACGAAATATCTGTGAACTATTCTATATCACTTTATTTTTAATGTTTTACACCATATATTTTGCTACATTTAAAACAAGTTACACCAAGGAGTTGTTCAACATTATCTACTGACACTATTCGCGTCTCAGTAGCCACTGTTCAGGTCTTGCCTGTACTGTGGGACTTCTTATTTCTGACTCACCCAAGCTTCATTTTCTGTATACCAAAATGCGACATTATCTTAAGCAGCTATATATAGAATTAAGATACTTATATCAATAATTGGCTTTTTTATACTTTACTTAATGAGAAATTAGCATAACTATCAATTCCTTCATGTTGTGTAATACTTTACTTATATTCTTGGGTTCTAAATTTCATATTATGAAAATTTTATTCCATTGTAAATATAAACAAAAACAATGGCGACAACTATTCGAAATATATTGCCAGAAACGAAATTTAATTCGAAAACTGAAACAAAATATATAAATAAAAACCAAGTGTGTTTTATGTTGGAAATTAGCAATGCTGCTTCAGTCTCGGTAGTCGGTGGTGCAAGTCAAATGGTCCTGTTCTTTTAAACCCAAAGGTGTGACACTAACACACATGATTCCCTACAATACAAAAACTAACACATAGATGACAGTGGGTAGCTGAGCATTTAAAGGAGCGTCAGTCAGCGAGACAACTGCAAGACAAACAACTCCTCAGACTTGAGGCTCAACTATTCTGTTTACTAGAGGAGAAGAAGGAGTCAGGTGCAAGTGTTTATTGGACATAAATCACTCCGTCCATAAACAACGAGAGAACGTTGTTTTAGTGGCTGGCACTCGCTTACCTCTGAACACACAGGGGTAGCTTCCTTCATTGTCCGCACCGTGTTACCACCAGCCTAGCTTACAGATCCTCCCTAGATAGAAAAAATAACATGAATAATTTTGTTTATCTCAAAACATAGAACTGTTGTAAAGGGAAACTCGCTGGAGTGCACGTATAATGTTCTGCCGGTACAGTCGGGTGCCCTGGGTATATTTAGCAAATAACACTAATAGCTAACACCCTATTCGTAGCGTTTTAGGTCCAAAGTGGCTCACGACTAAGAGAGCATGATGATTCTTAATTAGATTTTATCAAGGTGATGATAACATGGCGGGTCGAGGTTGTCGTGTGAGGGAGGGGCTGAGTGTCTCAAGGCTACATTGGTCAGTTGGACACTACCCTTGGTAACTGGTTAAATGAGTCCCAGCCCTAACAAGATTTCTGCCAACCTAACCATAAGCATCAGACCCAGGGCTAATGAATCCCAGTCCTAATGGGCCTGAATCCTACTGAACCTCGCATTGACTACGTACCTTTATTTCATTTACACAAATTTATATTTTCGTGAAGTGTGACAGTCATGATTTCGCGATTTTGCTCGATTTTGTTTTCAAATTTTCCGGAAAATTATTTTTTTACCACATTCTTCCTGGGTTGCGAATTTTTGTAATGAATCCCTGAGTGATTTTTTACCATGATCAAAGACCTTAAGCCGTGACATCAACATTGAGCTCCAATTCTAATATACCCCAACGTAATTATCAAGACTGGGGACCAATGCTCAAAATTGAGGTCCTTGTCCAAAATAGGCCCTGTAACTTAACCTAACCCCTTGAAATAGGATCAAAGTTCTCACTGATCCCAACCTATCCTTCCCGTATTACTTTATTTCATCTTTTGCCTTGATACTTCACTTTATTATGTTCTCAACGGGATAATTTCACCACTCTCTCGTCTCTTCCATGATAAAGTTGTCTTAATGCCCCCTCCCCCCCTCTACCATTTACGTCCCCCTTTTCCTACAATATTTCCCTACTTTCATTCTCATCAAATATATACATTTAATTTCTTGTTTGGTTTTTCTCGCCATATTTGGTTCCTTTTAAAACACCTTCTTTTCGACCTTTTAAAAGATTCTGACAACCTCCCCTAAATTTTCATCATATATTATTTTTAAATTCTTTCACCATTCTCTTTATTTTCCTTCTTATCTCCTTGAACTCTTGTTATATTTACAATGTGTTTCTTTTTTTAACTTCCCTTCTTCATGTGCCTTTCTCTTTTCCTTAATGAGCTCTGATAACCTCCCATTCCACCATTTCTTCTCTTTACCTTCTTCTAATATCCTGTTATTACATTCTTTCTTCTACTGTTCCCATTCTTCTTCAAAAACCTCTCCCCCTTTACCCCATTTACATATTCTCACCTCATCCCAATCATTCATTTTTGTTTAATCTTTCAACTAAATTCTCTCTCTTTATTTAATTGACTTTTACATCTTTATTTATTTTTTTAATATTTTTCATCCTTATCCTTCCATTCTCTCTTAATCTAGCATCGATCTAGTGACAGGGTCTTCGTGTGCTATGCTTACTATAACACTCACGTATCTTTTCTTCACCTATATACCAATACATCGTTTAAGAATCTTCTATCTCCCTCATTACCCCCCCCCCCTATGTATACCTATGAATTGTATAAACATATATCTAGATGATGGTGAGCTCTCTGAAGAAATTCCTAAAGCCGCTACAGGACCTGATCTGAGAATTTAAACACCACAAACGTACAGTAGATTATCAACGTCTAACCTCTATCAAAAAAAGTAGAATATCTTGTTAGTCAATTGAGTCTCCTAATTGGTACATGCTGGTCGTTTCTACTGATTAGTATTATTTACTTTCACATCTTCCTAAGCTTTATATATGTTTTTAACTTAACATTTATGTCATTTCTCCTTTTATGGGATCAGGTTACAATTCCACTAACTGGCTACAACCACCCAAAGTGTTTCCAAACTTAGTGATTTTTTTTTTTTTTTGGTTTATATCGTCACCTTCACGCCACATCATTACCATTATACAATATACAGTAACAACAACCGCTTCCTTTTATCACAGATCTAAAATGTCAAATTATGATAATTACGAACGATAAATTACAGAAATTGGGAACATTTGTAAAATTTTAGCGGAGTTGAGGTGTTTGCTGCGTCTCCCTCGAGTTGTTTGGGGATCATAAACACACACTGTACCTTTAAGTTGCTCTCCGACTCACTCTGCTACCGAACTGATAATTTTATGGCTTTAACTGTCGAGAAAAACAATCGGGTCTTTTGCTCTCCAGCCAGAAAGAATCGTACTCTGTTTTATGAAGCCTATCCATCACGGTGACGACAAGCCCATCAATCCGTATTAGTCTGTCACAACTGCCGCCCTGACATGCACCTTCGATACGATGTAGAAAATGCTAAACCAAGAGTTCCCTTAAGGGCTACCGGTCTACCCATAATAAACGTAATATTGATCCCTATTGTCTTTACGGTGCGATACGGTTTTGTTTTTATTTCTCTACGAAGGTCTTCAACATTTTGCGAAATAGCTGACGAAGAACAATCGTTCAGTGACCGTTTAGGCGACTATTCTACCAATACTCATAGAGATTCTAATTATCTTGTTACACAGTTCTATTGCCCTGTTTGTCCTAGTTACATATTAGCACCGACAAGACTCAAAATATTCTTAAAACAAATGAAATTTAAGTTATTAGGAAATTATACCTCTTGTGTGTTTCCAGCGGTGAGCTAACTAACCACTTCTTTCCGAACCATTTAGGTTTAGTCCCTCTGTCTAAAGTACCGCAGCCTTGACTCTATTAACCACAAGGATAACACTGTGTTGGCCTGGTGGTCAGATCACTGAGGGCCGGCTCTAGACAAACCCTTTATGATCTCGCTCTTTCTCTGTAAAGGAATATGAACAGGGCTTTATGTATCGGTAATTCTGAAGCGGTTAGCCTTTTCACACCTGTTAATGGAGGTTTGCCCTTTCGCGTCCTCTTCTGAAATCTCGACAGACATCGGCATGTTGCTGAGATGCCGCTTTACTGTCCGTCCAGGCCGGTTATTCATGGTAGTTTAGCGTCAAGAAGTCTTCATAATTTCCAAATCTTGGGAAAAAAGTGGTGCCAGCACATCATGATAATGCAGAGCGTTAAATATAATCTACGTTGCATTAATATTCATGTTGGAAACTATGAATATCAACACATTTTGGACATGTAAAGCTGAATAGCCTCCCTAGCCAGTGTGTGCCTGAGTTTGGTTCCCCATAATGGTTAATAAACTGATAGGGCGGCGTCCTAAGATACTAATACTCATAAATAAAAACACGAAACTTCCTTGCAGGGAACCACAAATAACAAGTTACAGTGTCAGAAACTGCCGTGCTACTGCCTTGTTAAGGGCAAAATTTAACCAAACAGGTAAATCTTTCTTTGTTGGTTTTTGTCATGTATTTGGGCTGTAGTGTAAACTGTGTTAAGATTCTGGGAAAATCAACGGCACTTACAACAGGTGTGATGCTGGGATACTGTCTAAATTATAAACACTTTTACCTGAAGTAAATGTGTAGTCTTATTATGATATATTGCTAGGTTTACGTTGAATATTAACTATGAATTTACATACAATAATCATATCACATTTACACAGTAGATTCTAAGTTTCATACAAAGGAAATGAGATAACTGTGGGCTGGAGGCACACAGTTAATATGATGATTCACTGCCTCTTGTCTTGAGGTAAAATTACCCACTAACACATCAACAGGAGTTTACTGTGTGTTCTTTGAGGATATAATCAAGTATTTATATTCATGGATACAAAGGATTCACTTTATATATACTACACATGCAAGTTGAGGATATGAGGCCGAATGTGAGAAGTGAATCGACTATATACTTGTTGCCTTAGTCTGTGTTCTGTCACTCTCAAAATTTATGTTGTAAGGCTCTCTCTCTCTCTCTCTCTCTCTCTCTCTCTCTCTCTCTCTCTCTCTCTCTCTCTCTCTCTCTCTCTCTTCCTTTGCTTTAAATTTTATATGACGATTCTCTCTCCCTTGATCCATCCCATACAAAATTTAAACACAAACTTCGAAGTATTTTGAGTCAACAACAACATCGGTTAAACATTCTCACAGGCAACAGAGACTCAAGATACGACTCCTATCGCTATATTTATTTTCATCATTATTTATGTAATGCACGGTAGCCTTTAATATACTACAACAAAAAACATAAAGAAAAAAAACATTCACTAAAGGTTAAGCCACAGTATTAAACAGGTATCAGAGGAGCGCCATAAAACCTCACAGTGTCAACAGTCACAAGAGTCTACAAAAGACCCGATGAAACTCGACCTATATCTTGAAACCATTTTACCTTCATTCTATTTCACAGTCGTATTGTCCCGTAAATTTGTTATCGGTTCTCGTGTTCCGATCCCTCTCGACACGACCAGATATGTCCCGCCGCCGATCCTCAGGTTGAAGGGTCCCTGAGGCAAGGGGCTGTAAAATCAATTTGGCAGTTGACGAGATGGGGGAGGTGATACTGGGAGGTGTAAATTGCGCGGTCGGCATTAACAGCGCGCCCGCCTGGGTCCTGGACAGTCGACTCGGCCACGCTCTTGGCTGGATCATGGGTGATAAGGCTATGGGGGATATGGCCTGATGGGGAGATGTGAGGGAGGTGCTGGTGGTTCTATGGGAGGTGTGAGGAAGGTGCTGGTGGTTCTGGGGGAGGTGTGAGGAAGGTGCTGGTGGTTCTGGGGGAGGTGTGAGGAAGGTGCTGGTGGTTCTGGGGGAGGTGTGAGGGAGGTGGGTGCTGGTGGTTCTGGGGAGGTGTGAGGCAGGTGGTGCTGGTGGTTCTGGGGGAGGTGTGAGGTAGGTGCTGGTGGTTCTGGGGAGGTGTGAGGGAGGTGGTGCTGGTGGTTCTGGGGAGGTGGTTCTGGGAGGTGTGAGGTAGGTGGTGGTTCTGGGGGAGGTGTGAGGGAGGTGGTGCTGGTGGTTCTGGGGAGGTGTGAGGAAGGTGCTGGTGGCTCTGGGGGAGGTGTGAGGAAGGTCCTGGTGGTTCTGGGGGAGGGTGGAGTGCTGGTGGTTCTGGGGGGAGGTGTGAGGTAGGTGCTGGTGGTTCTGGGGGGAGTGTGGGAGGTAGGTGCTGGTGGTTCTGGGGGAGGTGTGGGGAGGTGGTGCTGGTGGTTCTGGGGAGGTGTGAGGAAGGTGCTGGTGGCTCTGGGGAGGTGTGAGGAAGGTGCTGGTGGTTCTGGGGGAGGTGTGAGGTAGGTGCTGGTGGTTCTTGCTGGTGGGGGGAGGTGTGAGGAAGGTGCTGGTAGTTCTGGGGAGGTGTGAGGAAGGTGCTGGTGGTTCTGGGGAGGTGTGAGGTAGGTGCTGGTGGTTCTGGTGGTTCTGAGGGAGGTGTGGGAAGGTGCTGGTGGTTCTGGTGGTTCTTGGTGGTTCTGAGGGAGGTGTGAGGAAGGTGCTGGTGGTTCTGGGGGTGTGAGGAAGGTGCTGGTGGTTCTGGTTCTGGGGAGGTGTGAGGGAGGTGGTGCTGGTGGCTCTGGGGAGGTGTGAGGAGGTGGTAGTGGTTCTGGGGAGGTGTGAGGAAGGTGCTGGTGGTTCTGGGGGAGGTGTGAGGAAGGTGCTGGTGGTTCTGGGGGAGGTGTGAGGTAGGTGCTGGTGGTTCTGGGGAGGTGTGAGGTAGGTGCTGGTGGTTCTGAGGGAGGTGTGAGGAAGGTGCTGGTGGTTCTGAGGGAGGTGTGAGGAAGAAGCTGGTGGTTCTGGGGGGAGGTGAGGGAGGTGGTGCTGGTGGTTCTGGAGGTGTGAGGGCTGGTGGTTCTGTGTGAGGAAGGTGCTGGTGGTTCTGGGGGAGGTGTGAGGAGGTGCTGGTGGTTCTGGGGAGGTGTGAGGGAGGTGGTGCTGGTGGCTCTGGGGGAGGTGTGAGGGAGGTGGTGGTAGTGGTTCTGGGGAGGTGGAGGAAGGTGCTGGTGGTGGCTCTGGGGAGGTGTTAGGGAGGTGGTGGTAGTGGCTCTGGGGAGGTGTGGAGGTGGTGGTAGTGGCTCTGGGGGAGGTGTGACGGAGGTGGTGGTGGTTCTGGGGAGGTGTGAGGAAGGTGCTGGTGGTTCTGGGGAGGTGTGGAGGAAGGTGCTGGTGGTTCTGGGGAGGTGTGGAAGGTGCTGGTGGTTCTGGGGAGGTGTGAGGGAGGTGGTGGTAGTGGTTCTGGGGAGGTGTGGACGGAGGTGGTGGTGGTGGCTCTGGGGAGGGTGTTAGGGAGGTGGTGGTAGTGGCTCTGGGGGAGGTGTGAGGGAGGTGGTGGTAGTGGCTCTGGGGAGTGTGGGAGGTGGTGGTGGTGGCTCTGGGGAGGTGTTAGGGGAGGTGGTGGTAGGCTCTGGGGGAGGTGTGAGGGAGGTGGTGGTGTGGTCTGGGGAGGTGTGAGGGTGGTGGTGGTGGTGGTGGTGGTTCTGGGGGAGGTGTGGGAGGTGGTGGTAGTCGTTCTGGGGGAGGTAGTTCTGGGGGGTGGGGGAGGTGGTGGTGGTTCTGGGGAGGTGGGAGGTGGTGGTGGTGGCTCTGGGGAGGTGTGAGGAGGTGGTGGTAGTGGTTCTGGGGAGGTGTGAGGAGGTGGTGGTAGTGGTTCTGGGGAGGTGGGAGGAGGTGGTGGTGGCTCTGGGGAGGTGTGAGGGAGGTGGTGGTGGTGGCTCTGGGGAGGTGTGAGGGAGGTGGTGGTAGTGGCTCTGGGGAGGTGTGAGGGAGGTGGTGGTGGTGGTTCTGGGGAGGTGTGAGGGAGGTGGTGGTGGTGGCTCTGGGGGAGGTGTGAGGGAGGTGGTGGTGGTGGCTCTGGGGGAGGTGTGAGGGAGGTGGTGGTAGTGGTTCTGGGGGAGGTGTGAGATAGGTGCTCGTTTATTATTGTTATATTTTTGTAGCTAAAGAAGAGTAAACAAATTTATCTTCTGTGTTCATATTTCTTACACACTTCTAGGAGAACATCAACATCTATTCTACGCACTTCGTATTGTTCCCGACATCTACATGACCTTATCGGCTCTGTCTCTTATCAATCAGTTTCAAAAAGTTTCATCTCGTTGCTAAAACTGGTCATCCGCGTAATCAGCACAGATGACCTCGATCTGCATTTTTGCATAATCACCTGATGCTCCGGCAGACATGAGGGATGAACTGATGATAGGAAATGAATTAATCGAATTTTTTAATAAACGCAGATTTTATATTATATTATATTATATTATTTTGTGTTTTTATGGTTCATAAAATATTCCCTCAGCATTATCAGATGAAAAAGTAAGTGCGGTGTGTATACGTACATGTGTAGGTATATAAGCTAGTAGTATCATACACACAGAGGACTGGCTGTAAGCACTGACAGGCACTGCACCAAACACGACTTGACTACCGCGAACAATAGCAGAGAGCAGCAGCCTGACCACCGTCGCTGGTCAACACGACAATTAAGTATATATACAAAAAACCTCAGTGAATGTCGCGATCTGGTCGATATATCCAGAAATTTAGATGATTGGCAAGCGTGCATATCCGGACGATATACTAATTAAACGATAACACCCTCGCCTGTCACACCGGAGGCTCACATTAACATAGGCGTCATACATGTTCACCACCAGAAAATTGGACCCCACCTCCAATTAGTCGATGTGTTGGACCAATACTTGCCTGCCTACCACCTCCTGCAGGTATCAGGTACCCCGAATTAATTTTGATTAATTGTTACATTGATTTATTGGAGCGTGTATGAATAAAAACTCCTCGTTAGATGGTTGCATATTAAAAGAACGTATCTCTTGATGTAAATTTATATTCTTTGATCATGTCTCAGTTACCAGTTTAAATAAATGCTACTTGTAACTACGGAACAACAGGCTATTAATGATGCTTGTTCATCTTACCCTTATGAAGCACAAAGCACTTAAGGCCCAGAGTCTCAAAGCTTATTATGCTATTTTTTCCTTCGCTGAAGAAGAAAGACTGAGATCTGAAAACACTTTAAAAAGAGGGAACGCTTCTGGTTACAATACAGCTTTAGTGTAATTTCGAAAACACTTAAGTGCTACCATTACTCTTCAGCGAAGTGAGCCAGTTAGCTACAGTCTCACATGCACAATTGAGCAGAAAACTTGACGTACGAGACATTCAGAATCCGCGCTTAAGCGAGGACTCAGTACCGGATCCACCTACGACACAACACAACGCTCAAGCCATGGTACAAAAAACTTCTCCTGGGTACACAATACAGCGCTCAAGATGTGACTGAGAGAACCAACTTTACCATAATATACACCGGCGTGACACAACCCAGCACTCAGTAGTAAGTTTATTTCAAATTTTTCGCACAGAAAAATCTATCCGGACCACACATAGTTATTTTGTATATTAGTGGCAGGTATTCAGCCCTGACATCGACTATACACCGTTAATCAGATGACCTGAGGTTCCCCAAAACCTGACCAGAGAAAGAAATATTTAGAGAGTCAAGATTTTGGTGTTGACCAGTAAGGCACACTGTGGAAGGTGGGGTCTACTTAGATGGGTAAAGATTGTGGCAGGACCTGATGGATCACCTCTCTCGTGTTGCAGTGAACTCGCTGCTGTAGACCCATGACGCCATCCTCTCCCTGACACCTGCACAGTCTGAGAGCTCTACCGTGAAACCATCGCCTACACAAGTAATCCACAGCGCCAGGCTTTTATTCCCTGAGCACCACTATGACAACCTTAAGGATGATACACCAGGCTAACGTTCGCCAGACTTCTGCCAGGAGTTTAAAAACTTGGTTCTGTACGATTTTCAATTGTCTTACTGTACTGTATCACAGCTGTCAGCATCTAGGCTTTTGATGAGTGGAGGTTACCTCATTCTAGTCACTACGGTTTATTTGCAAAATTTTGTACTGAAAGACATGTTTTTGGCGGCGTTTCCAATAATTTACACTTTAGAAAAATGAAGCTTGCAATACATCAGCGAACAGGACTGAAGACGTCCCCTTTTTCGTCGTCTTATCTGTTAATGATATTTGATCCTTAAACTAAGAAGATTCTACGACATTTCTTCATCAACAATAGGGAGTATTATTATCTAAAATTATTAATTCTATAAGCTTGCGCGAAGCCGAATTAAAGGCCTAGTAGACTCGAATTAATGTTTATATAGAATGACTTGAGAACGAATAACCTTCATCCGTTTCAGTCTCATTCAAGTGTGTTTGTGTTTGTTTTTTTACCCTGAATCGGGTGGTAAATACGCCTGGGACAGACGCCGCGTACTAGGTGACTCACTTGCTAAACACGTATTTAATCTCAACCTTGAAAATCACTCTCCTGGGGTCCACCTCCTGCCTGAGTCAACGTCGGCAGTCGTAAGTCACCCACAGGTGCTGCTGAATAAAGAGAAGCTACGGATGAAGGATATTACACAAATGTCCAAAAGATGTTGCAACTTATTTTTCAACTGTTGTCCAGGTCTTGACTGTGCCGTGTTCTAGATCAAGGCACGTCAGTCACTGGTAGATAAGAGCTGTTCAGACGGGGTTGCCAGGGCGGCCAGCTGCTGACCCTTCATCGGTACACACTGGTACAGAATTCCTCCACAGCTTCATTTTTAGTAACCTCGGACAAGTTAAAATGCGACGCGCCTGATCAAACACCCGTACCGAGACCTCAAGCAAAAAGAGATTCCCGTAGAGTCCAGTTTATTTGTACGTTTCTCGGTCCGTATGACTTCAAAGCATTTGTGTTACCATGCGCCTCTGATCACTAATTTACTTCAAATAATGACTCAACATAATCTTTTACAACCTTCACACACGCACACACTATATATATAGTGCCTCTGAAGATGTCTTAAATAAAGACGAAAGCTAAGGTGCTCCGTTGTTTCCCTTTTCCCGTGTGATTTTATCAAGATATATATATATATATATATATATATATATATATATATATATATATATATATATATATATATATATATATATATATATATATATAACAAAGAGGAGAACCAGGAACAACACCAAACATACATCTTGACTAAGGATTCAAGTATTACTCTTCTCTATAATGACTATTTAATGGGACCCAAGAAAAAAACTGGTAAAAGCTAATCACAGCATTACTTATAAACATCAAATTAATGAGATGGTGCCGGGAAATATACCCAAGGAGACTACATATAAAGCAATACACGTATATAACATTACTGTAATGATATTTACAGTGAAGAAATTGTTAGAGAAGGGAGCAAACGAATCTGAGAACATTAGACACGTTAAGGTAGGGAATGAGAGTAGTTACTGTAAGTAACCATGTCTGGGATCATCAATCACACACACACACACACACACACACACGACTTCAACAATGGTACGTTATTCTCTTAAAGTTTAATGCCCACATCAATATGCTATTTTTTCTTTAACCAAGGTTCACTAACTCTGTACATAACTTTAAGATCTGATGGTAAGATTGTACAACTTGCTCACTCAATATGAGGTCATGATGCCCTCAGGGAATTAAGATGTCGCTACTCCTACGAGGGAACACTAGGCCTTACAACTTTTGCGGGGTAGTGTGACGTAGTAAGTCATGGTGTGGAGGTGTCCTGTAACTCTATCAGCGTACAGTACTACCACCTGATGTGTGGCACTCTTAAACATATCTGGGTTGTAGTCGTTGTGTAAGCGTTTTGTAATCCCCATATACTGTACAAAACATGCATTTTGTAGCATACATACTGTACATACACGCAATATAACACACACACACACTGTATATATATATATATATATATATATATATATATATATATATATATATATATATATATATATATATATATATATATATATATATATATATATATATATATATATATCGAAAACGATCTAAGGATGTGAAAAAATCGAAGAAATAAAATAAGACCTAGATTGACATGAGCATAAAGGTGGGGGAGAAGAAGCAAATAACGAGGCATATTTGCGTAGCTGTGGCCCCGACAGAGATACATGCAGACACTCCCACAAACAATGAGACAGACAGACGGACAGGAAGATTGTTAACTGAACATACTAATTCAGCAAAGGAGACGGACAGAACAAACACTAGAGTCGACACCCACTTTAACACAAGACTTCCACACATTTAGAGACAATTTGTGTTATGTTGAGTCAGGCAGCAGGAAGAGCTAGTGAGTCATCTGCTTCACTCATCCCGTTTATGAATCACCTGAACCGTGACTCGTGTGTGTGTGTTGACCCGGACGTTTAATCATCCCAGAATCATAATCCATCACCAACTTATAGAATAGATCACCTTCAGTGTTGGCCATGACTGTATATGTCTGTTACCTCACCAAGGAACATGATCACCAAGCACCAAGGAACATTATCTGTGCCCCTACCACTTCAACTGTTGTCCTACACGTGGAAATCTTAAAAAAGGTTTCTCATCATAAGTAGTAAACAATCTTTCTTAAAAGTTATCATGAGATGGAAATTAATATTGATGTTACGTATTAAAAAATGATATGTTGATAATGCTCAATTTTCTTTCCCATTATACAGATTACGTTCACGCCAAAGTGTTCTGACTAACCTAACCTAACCTACCACGACTGTATACACCTTTTATCTCTCTCTCCTTTCTTCTTCTTCTTTTTTCAACTTGGAGTATCTGCATCCCTCCGTAACTTCTTTAACCTAGACACCTTTCTTACATTTCTTCTAGTCCTCCTATTATCTCTTTCTTGTCTTTCTCTCATCTCCTTCCACCTATGTCTCCTATACCCTTTCCATCCACATTTTCTTAATTCTCTTCCATTTTCTCCCCTTTATTCTCCTACTCCTTCTCCATCTCCCATGTCCTCTACCTCTCCTAACACCATTGGTCTACACTGTTTACTGATGTCTCTTGTTGATTTACGAGTTTACAAAGGTAGTGGGTCGTGTTAGCGACTTTCACAGGGTATTTACGCATGCCCGGGACCGCATAAATTATCGCTATAGAGCTTTTATCATACGTGTTTGTCTCCCCACTTAGGAATGCCATCAGAGAAACAGAGGGAGATGAGGACACGAATGGGCCTTTACTGACCTGTTCTCGGCCTGGTGCTTATGTGTTATGGAAGCTACAGTGACATTAGTCCATCTGTGTGTGTGTGTGGAGCACAACACGAGGTGTCAATACTTTCGAATATGCCCGACTGCATACCGAGGCAGACAAGCGCCAGTGCCGGAAAGACGCTGCCGCACTAGATGTAGCCCTCCACACGTGCAACATCTGTGGACGACCCTGCCGATCCCGTATCGGCCTCTCGAGTCACCTCAGAGGTCACCAACAGAGGTGATATCCTTAATAACTCATATCATTGTATCATAGCTGGTTGATCGTCATACTCAATTCCTAGTGGCAGCAAAGTAGTAGTAGTAGTAGTAGTAGGTGTGTGTGTGTGTGTGTGTGTGTGTGTGTGTGTTCAAAATCTTAGAGAGAGACAGACACACATTTACATCTGTATATCTTTCCTCTCGATAATATTGGTATGTTAGTTCATTGTAGTAAACCACATTCCTGGCCAGTTTTTTTTACCATATATATCCAATTCTCACTTAACTCTTTACCTGTTAATTATAGGTGGGAGGACCTTCTCACACGCTCAGGTAATTCCACAAATGTAAATGTGATACCTTTTATACCCCTTTGTGTGTGTGTGTGTGTGTGTGTGTTTCCCGTTTTTCAGTCTTTCGTCCTCTTTTCCATTCGCTCTTTTTCGTTTCTAATCTCCCATTTATTTTCCCATTCTTCCATCCTCTTTCCCAAACTCCTACACCTTTTGAAGTTCTCTCGCTTTCTCTCCAATTTACCATTCCTTTCTTTCTTTTCAATTTCCTTTCCTAATCTCCCATCTCCTTATATTCCAGAATTAACTGTTGTTTTAACTCCGCCTAATCACCATTACCTTAATAATAACTCCCTCAAATTTGCATAATAAAAAAAGGCTCCATGTCAACGTACTAACCCTGAAAAAAATATTGACCGGGCATTAACTGGCTGCTGAGAATGGCCGAACATGACGCTTCCTCGCCTTTTATGGTTAAAAATGCTCAGACACCAGCCCCCAAAATGCCATTTAGTTTCGTCTTACCTTTGCCCATTTGCTTTCGTTCACTTCGTCTCAAAAGTCTGGTAACCCTGGACGCCTGAGTTGCCAAGGGGTATAATTTACGTCGGGAAGATAAGTGATTGTGTTCGTTACTGGTGTGGGTGCTGGAGTAAAAATGTGCTATCGATCACTATAAGCTTACGTGTTTTAATTCTACGCAGGTAATGTTTCTGAGTTATGTTTCCCATTATCAATTGCTACATTACTCACTGATATATGTCTTTTTTAACTCTATGTATAAGAAATGATGTTACATGATATTGTACAGTGTTAGTGTGTTGTGTGATATACTGTGTAAATGCGCCTTTGTTTACTGTGGGAGCAAAATGACTTGAAATTGATCCTGAGTAGTGTCTTTGCTTTCTATATTTAATTTCTTGCTAATGGGTGCGCAGTTTACCTTTCTCTCTATATAAGATAATGTTATATGTACATTGTTCTTCAGTAGAACTTGTGATATTAATGTATGTCTTTACTACAGTACCTATGTATGCAAAATGACGTGACATAAATTATCCAGTACACTATCGTTGTTTATGCATTGTTTAAGCCACTGAAAATACATAAAGTTAAACATACAGTTTGTGTAAGAAGCAATTTTTTTTTACCTATCGCGTATTCTTCGTATACATTAGCATACATTAGCACTTCCTAACAGAAAAGAACCTTGAAAATTCGAAAATTAGGGGAATTACTAAGATAAGGACCCGTGTCAGCTGATCGTATAGTCTGGAAGCTGTTCATGTCCAGGGTAGGTGAAGCGCTTGGGGGAAAGACCAGGAGGAATGAAACGATAGGAAAAGGAAAATGGAGGAGAGAGCGGGGGTAGGAATAGGTAGAGAAAAGAGTAAAATAGAATTAAATTTGGGGCTTATTAGAACTGACGTATTGAGACTGTGGGATGTAACGGCCGAGTGGATAGAAATCTTTCTTCCTATCCTAATGATTGTTGGTTTGCAAGCAGGACACAGTAAGTCAAGATCATTTGTGAATATGGAATTTAATTTAAATGGGAAAGTGAAGTGGTCGATTACACTGCCAGCTACGTTGCTTCTTTGTGTACTAAGGCTTAATAAACAGTTTGTTGTATCTGTACTGCCTGTAATGAACCGTCAGATCTATGGGACCTCTCTTTACTACACATATCTAACACCATCCCCATAACCACTCCGATGTCAGCACCTTTCTCCAGCCTAAGGTCGCCCATCAGGCCAGCCGTTGAGGACCAGCTTGTCTCGTCTACACAACAATAACTCATTGACGACGCATCGACATACATACATTCGCTCACCTGCTGATGGCATAAGTATGTATGCCACCACACAGACGATAAATTAAGTAGCATGGAGACTAGATAAGCTTATAAACAACAGTATTCATGAAGTATAATAATTATTAACAGCTTGGAGCTTTCCCATGCTAGCTGCCATATCCTGAGTATTGTGCAAATGGTGATATTTATGGATTTATTCATATGTCTAATCTGTCTATATAGCTATTAGTTAACGGATTCATTTGTCTAATCTTAGTTTGTCATCGTTGGAAACAATGAGCATCGGTCAGGTGCATGAAGAATACTGTTAACCTTCAACTTTTTTTTTTTACAGTCGTTAGTTTTGCTTAAACTTTACCGACGTTTGCAAGGAAAAGAGAGAGAGAGAGAGAGAGAGAGAGAGAGAGAGAGAGAGAGAGAGAGAGAGAGAGAGAGAGAGAGAGAGAGAGAGAGAGAGAGACAGGCCGGCATAAGGAGAAAGAATGAGAGATAAAGACAGAGAGAGTAGGTATTTTATAAAACAAGATTACTGCAACTCATAAACCTAGTGGTAAGTCTGACATTCGCCCTTCAATTTTTACCTCGTCCTTGGACACACACACACACACACACACACACACACACACACACACACACACACACACACACACACACACACACACACACACACACACACACACACACACACACACTTGAAGCTCGTATTTTACACCTTGCTAGAGATGATAAATATAAAAATAAAGTTTCCATAACAAATCTGTACTGATACAAGAGTTATATTCCGAAGGAGAAGTTTACGAACACCCAGAAGACAAACCCATCCCAGACGCATACTACAGGAAGAAGGACAAGTCTTCATGTTTTTCAATAAGTAGCCGGGGAAATTCTAATGCCCTGTAACGACACACGGGAATCTTGGTGGCTGATGGCTGGGGTGAAAGTTACGACCCACTGTAAGTACTGGAATGTCTACAAACAAGTTTTTCTTATTTTTGGAAACTTGTTGAAGACCAAATGTTTGTCGAAGGCACCACACTGCTTTCTGTTAGGGCATCTGTACGGTGTAGTTTCCTACTTATGACACTGATGCATTTTCCTTGGGCTTATATTTTAATACAGTACGTCAATTACTCATAATACATGTATATAACTCGAGATATAGACAATGACCTGCCATAAATTCATAGCTATTATGATCAAATAAAGAAAATTATGATGATATTATATACTGTTCTGAGAGAGAGAGAGAGAGAGAGAGAGAGAGAGAGAGAGAGAGAGAGAGAGAGAGAGAGAGAGAGAGAGGGGGGGATGCGGTAGGTATACAGAACAAGAAAGAGACATTATTACTTCCCTCTGAAAATATATGCATGAATCTCCACATCAGTTCTACACCATCTGCTGTTCCCACCATGATTCTTTCTCAGTCTCGTCCTGTATCTGTGACCAGGATCTACAACACACACACACACATACTCTCTCCCTCTATGTTCTTTACCTTCCATCCATTTCCTGCCTTCTCACATGATCTCGTCACTCGCTATTACTCCTACCTATATCCTCATTTTTAATTCGGGTCTCTCTCTCTCTCTCTCTATTCCTCAGTTCCTTCCCTAAATCTCACTCACAAAGTGTCAGTCTGTGTGCCAGGGATATAATGAACCAATTCCTATGGAGTTTAGCAGGTCCTTATCTAACCGACGCACCCGCTCAGTGGCCCAAGTCATACCGCTATCTTTAAGACCGTACTAACATCTTCATTCTCCCACCGTTTCTCCAATCAAATATGGTCAACTGGGAGAACACTGTGGACTAAGTAGGTCATAGTTTTCAAGTTTTATATGATCTGAACCTCGAGAACGTCCCTTTCAGTAGTGAAGGATGTGGGGTTCTTTCAAGGAGTGAAGCCTTTTGGGAAGTTAAGGTTCAGGTTACACACGAGAAAACCCGAAGCTTAAAGGGTGTGTTACCCCCAACAGCAGACGGGGCGTCGGAGTTATCTTAAAGGGCGGTGTTCCTGCTATCAACAGCTCGATCTAGGAGAATTTATGCGCATCTGAGCAGCCGAGTGGCGTATTGGCCTGGTCCCTCCACCCTCCACCCATCCTAAACCCTTTTCTCATTCCTACAAACACTCATGTCCCTATTCCCATCCCTCCATCATCCCATCCCATCCCACCATCACCCCATCACATCCCATCCCTCCATCATCCCATCCCATCCCACCATCACCCCATCACATCCCATCCCTCCATCATCCCATCCCATCCCACCATCACCCCATCACATCCCATCCCTCCATCATCCCATCCCATCCCACCATCACCCCATCACATCCCATCCCTCCATCACCTCAACCCATACCTCCAACCAGCATCTAGCCTCACATAGTAATTGTTTGGAAGAGAAGATTAATTTCAAGACACCACCAAGAGGGAGTAAAAGGAGGAGCAAACATGAAAGATTCTTGAGGGAGATTAAAGAACAGTGATGGAGTGAAATAGAGACAATCTTAGGAGACCGAGAAGAGGAAATTGTAGAAGTTGTAGAAGCACCGACAGAGAGAGAGAGAGAGAGAGAGAGAGGTATACCCACTCCCCCACCACCACTCTCACCCCCACCACCACTTAACCCCACCTTCACTTCACCCCCATCACCACTTCACCCCATCACCACTTCACCCCCATTACCACTTCACCCCCACCGCCATTCTCACCCATCACCACTTCACCCCCAACACCACTTCACTCCCTTCACCACCACTTCACCCACTTCACCCCCACCATCACTCTCACCCCCACCGCCACAGCCACTTCACGATCACCTCCAACACTATCATCATGTTGATCAATAATAAATCACCGGCACAATTACCACCTAAATCACTCTCCACCATCACCACCAGTATAACAGCTACCATCAATATTACCGTCACCACCACTATCAACATTACCATAACAACTATCATCCTCCATACACCATCACCACCACCATCAGTACTACCATAATCACCAGCAACACTACCAGCATCACCATCACAATTAATACTGTCAACACTATCACCCTTAATAGTACCATGTCCACCATCAATATAAATATCACCATCACCATCAATAATGCCATTAATTCTACCATCACCACCGGTCATTTCATTAAATATTGTATTAGCGAATTTCCAATCCCTAAAAGTATCTAGATCTTATATCTCTAAGACTAACACTATATGTACTTACTTTGCACTGATGTCTCAACCTTCAAAAACACAAGCCACTGTTAGTTACAAGTATTTGTTGAGCCCAATAAATCAACTCTTGTAAAAAAGTGACACTGCCTCAATGATAAAAATTAATCACTACGGCTTAAAGTTAATTACTCCCCAAAGTATATTTTGGCTACTAATGACTTTTATTCCGGAAAAAATATGAAAAAGGATGTTTTTTATTCATAAATCACTTAACAAAGGAATAAAATTCAAATTTCAATAAAGACTAATGCCGTTGATATACCCACTCCAGCATTTTTTTTTACATAAAACATAGATAAAGGAATTATCTCTAATACAGCTGTGATCATGTCCAATGCACCCTTATCCTAGTATACTGGTCCCTATTGTAAAAATACAACAGGCATATGGTACAGACAAAATTTGATTGACTGCTTCGGTAAACAGGCAAATACATGAAAAAAATAGAATTCAATTTTATGGAAATTTTAATGACATGTTTACATTAACAATGCAAAGCTATTATTTATGATTTCAGCAGATATTCCTGACACAAATACTAAAAACCAATTCCTTAATGCAGAAACTGGTATAATACTGTACTAAGGGGAAATATATACCGATTTAGACTACAGGGCAAAGCCTTATGTTTCCATTGAAGAGCAGCACCGAGTTGCTGACTAACCGTAACGCAGAAGCAAGTGATTTGTTGACATTCACTGGGGTGACGAACAGTTACAAAGAATGAAAAGGGGGAGGTACTCAGTGCTACTGCTGATTGATTGATTGATTTTATTGGCAATTCCTCGCATGCACAATAAAATACAATATGAACAAGAACAAGTGAACACTTATCATATGGTACTGTACTTATAATACAACTCTGAGGGTAGACAAAGTAAAAAAAACTTATTTCTATTGTGATCCTCAAAATAAAAATAGTATCATGACAAAAGACTGAAGCAAAATTATTTGTTATATCAAACATCACAGGTTTCCTCCAGGTACTACAGTTTCATCTTTTACCAATACTGGACAATCAAAATCATAAAAAAATAACAAAGAACAGAAAAACGGCCCGAACAGCTAATAAGGTGGTGAAATGATAAGTAATAAAAAATACTGAATTAATACAGCAGCGAGTGCTGGAGTTACCCTTACAAAATCCCTCTTTCTATAGAACGCCAATGATCATTTTCTATTATTTCTGGCTTGTCAAATAGATGGCGCCAGCTTTAATTCCTTACAATATTCTTTGTACTACACCTTACCTTATACTTCTCTGAACCATCAAAATTCAGATCTACTGTACTGTACATAAGCATGTGAAAATATTTTTAAAACACGCTCATAAATGTTCTAGTTATCTAAAATCCGCTTGGATTATTTTGCAATTGAATCTGACTGGGTTATGTCTGATTTCAAAAGCTTACATTCACAAAATATATTTATTAGTAAGTTTCCTATATAAAAGGGCGAGCTAGGGAAAAACAAATATCCACTCAGTTCTCTTCGAAAAACATACGATAATCAAGACGGTATAAGTAAATTGAAAAATCAAAGATAATAATTATGATCCTGCAAAAAAAAGGATACTGTACTATAAATAATTTAGTGTTTTATTATCCAGTTCAGAAAATAGTCATACGTTTACGTAAATCACCTAAAATTGACAGATCGATATTTATTCCGTAAAATCATCATGCAACTTTACAATTGGTTAAGCACGTAGAACGACAAAGCAGGTATACAGATCAATATGCATATGGACAATGTAGATATACAATATACACAGACCGTGCAGGTATAAAAGAAATGTACTGTACCGTATACGATGGTAAACAGTGAGACGATTCGACCAAGGATAGCTAACAAAGTCTAACGGATACTTATTTTCTGCAGTGGCCTTTGCTTTAGGTTCCGCAAATCAGTAATAGTAAATCTACAAAATAAACATAAAAATATGTGGATGAATATAAAAAGCATTTCGTTAAAAGAAACAGCCAGTTTGTGTTTCTTGTGGAGCTTTGTTTCAATTTGATAGTCATTCACACATCCAAAAACACCAAAGAAATCCGCTGACATCATTTTCTTCAATAAATTTTGTACTTCAACTGCTGTTAGTCACTTCATATAATTTAGGGGTGACCTCATCTATCTATTCATAATCTAATATATTCACTCGATGAAAGCTGACTAGGCTTGCCAAATTGTTCATAAATTTCAATATAAGTTACTTTATTTGGAGGCTATTGCTGAACAGCATAATAAAATAGTTGCCACAAATATATTTTGCATTAGACAACTATTCAGTCTATGTATTAAGAGCAATCTTAGCACGGTCGGTTAGGTGGACAGAATTGTGATGGATGAACCTTCTTTTTACTTACAGAAATTAGCTGATCGCCTTGACACCATCTTGATATATTTGGTGTTCTGCAGTACAGTATACACCATTCTTTTCTGATCTTGGAAGATCTCTGAGATGAAGAAAATCGTCTGACGTTCGCCAAATACAACATTAAAAGTAGCGTCACCGTAGTGAAAGGAGAGTCTGCCAGAGACAGTGAGACACGGCGACGCCACACTTAAGAATTTCTAAAGGAGTTCAATTTGTACCCATTATTTATTGCTGCAAATGTATATGATATGTTATAGTTTTTCACATACCTATCTACAATTCATTTTATCAATATTATCACTTCGTGTATTAAGAACGGAATGGCAAACTTCAGATGATAAAATTACTAATTTCGGTACAACATCGGGAGCTTTAGCTGCTTTAACCAGACAACAGCGGAGCATGTCGAGCTAGTGCATCGGCTTGACAAGTTTCGTTGCTTAAACTATACTACCAGCAAGTGTTTCCCCACATTTCTATGTGATTCATTCGTATAATAATTTGGTTACAAACATCTAAGATGAAATTTATGCTGTGGAAAGATCAGAAGGTTATTTAAAGAAAGAAAATAGTTATTGCCATGGACTGATTTGTTTTAAACAAACTAATGAACAAATATTTAAGTGCTTAAAACACAACGAAAATATTTATACTTTATAATACCAGTCAGATTTTGAACGTGCTAAGTGATATTTTAATAAATTTAATGGTACTATTTGAGTGTATTAGTGAAAATTAGTGTTGTGGGGATGAGGCTGCAAGCAGTCATCAGCAGCGCCACTGAAGGTGAGTGTATTACTGTTTACGAACAAAGATAACATAACAAACTTTTTGATGACAAATAAGTCTTCCAGAAAGCAAAACGCAAGAATATTGGTATTTGTGTATACATGTTTTGTGTGTGTACTGTACTTTACAAGGCTACATGCCATATATTTAATCTTAATTCGGTAAATTTGCATTGTCACACAGTTCACTTTTAGTAAGTAAAAAATATATTTTTCTAGTGTATTCGTCTGTGTTTAGACCGAATATGACCTTCATTTTTGGCGGAAATTAGCCGGGGTTTTTTTGCGATTTTTTTTTTGACGTTTTCCAAAAAAAAAAATTGGCTAAGCGACTAAAAAACACACAAAAAAACACTAGAAAAACCAAAACCTAACCTAACTTAACTGACTCTCACCATATGATGGAATCACCTATTTCTTACCTTATTGGCCTGGTTCTTGTTCGTCGTTGCATTCTGGGATTCTTACTCAACGCCACATATGTTGGTCTTTGCGATATTTACATTCCGTCTTGCTCTTAGTACACTTTACTGAGGTTGGAAGAACACCATGCCGTCGAAAAAATGCTATAGTTTTTACGTTTTTTTCCAAAAACTCGCAATCAGCTCCATATACTTTAAGTGACATCCATCGCAGACTTCCATGGTCGGAACTGACCTTGAATTTCAAAATATGAGAGACCCAAAATAAAACTCGATTTTGATTGGGCCAAATATACTCTGAATTAGCAAAAACGCTTTTGATTGGCAGCGTGACGTGTACGGGTACGCATGCGCGTCATGATTTATGAAGGAGACGGGAGAGACACACAGTGTTGGGTGAGAGGCAGACGATAATGGCGGGAAATAATGGAAGAATATAGAAATTTATTTGGAAAAGCTATCTCCGTTATTACACATTTCCGCCGGTAATGTAATAGATGAAAATTATCTTATAATTAGACATCTTATACGAATATGATAATAGATTAGTGGTAGGAATGAACGGTGTGTAAACGCAATAATACCCTTAATTCGGTCAAACACAAGCTGCTTGATTATAAGACATACTTGTATGTGGAATTTTGGGTTATATCAGGACCCTCAGGACCACTGGCGCCTTTATATAAATGACCAAGTTCTGACCCAGGAGTAAGTGTTTCAGCTGTGAACAACACATGCGCACACTTGCATTAACGTGTTATTCCCTTGCATGTATAATGTGTTTGCTTTGTTTCTCGTCCACTATGGATATTCGCAATTTTATGCGCCCAACTGGCTTACAGTCAAAGCCTTCAAGCCCTACCAGAGACGTCGCCAAGGAGACTCTGGGTACCTCATCGTTCACCAACACTGAATCTAGTGCAATTGCTAGCATCCCAGTGAAACGTAAGCTACAGTGTGGCGATGTAACTGTCACTTCTGCATCGAAATACCCACAGCGTAAGTACAAATATCTATTAATTATGTGTAAGTCAGACAGGGTTGGAAAAAATTGTCATAAATGATGTATGAGAAAACGTCGATATAGTTCACCCTACCGACTATTTATATTTTTTGTGCTTCCTTAAATCATCATTTACTGTGTTGAATATTGAGAAACATCTAGAATCCAAAAACTCTAGACTTGCCTATATTTCTACATCCTGTAAATGTCACGGATGTACATTTTTTAATACATTTTTAAAATCTAATATTCTTAATATTCAACACGGTGTTTGTTATGACATTGAACGTTTGCTCTCACTCTAAATTACCCCTTGATTATCTTTTCAAATAACCTAATAGCCCTGTATATATTTACATTCTGACAATCTGGGAACCCCCCCCCATACCAGAAATTCCTTTTGAGCGCCTAATGAGGTTTGTAATAACACTACTGTATGTCAATCAACAATTAAAAATTGTGAGAGATATACTGTAACTCCTAGTTGATAGGAGTGTATGAAACTCTAATTTGTGTACATTATTAGATAATGGTAAAGGTGGAAGAGACGGTTTCGCACCAGAGATAACTTAGAGAATTTAACCAGAATTTTTAGGGATACTATTTGAATTATAATGACCACGAAAATGGAAACTAGAATGTACAGAACCTATTATAACCTGACCTAACCTTACCGAGCCAACCTAACCTTACCGAGCCAACCTAACCTTACCTAACCCTACCTAACCCAAAACCTACCAACGGTAACTTTACCGAACTTCCTAACCTGTGCATTGTTGTTTTCATTTTCCATCATCCAAACAACATCTCAAGAAATAAATGAATGAATGCTTCTAAATTACTTTTGGCCTCTATTTGAGTAAACTGGGCCATCATTATAAGTTGTATTGATCAACTACAATGATGTATATTTTTCAGTATATTAAAAAAAATCACTACAAACCTTGGATTTACACACAATTCAAAACCAGATATGGAAACTACATGGTATTTTCACTTAGAAAGTGTAGTAAAAAATACCATACCATACCATACTTTTAGTGATTTGGTGAAAATTACTGGTTATTTCTTAACTTAGTCAATTATTTGTTAAATGAAATCATGAGTTATTGACAATAATACTGTATTAAATCCTTGTTTCTAACACTGGTTTATGTTTTTACAGGTTAAAACTTCATTGCAAGACAAGTGAAGAAGTTAGAAAATGACAGAAGCACAAGACAAGTAGTGAAGAGGCATAAAAAACAGAAGCTTCTTGGTAAGTACATAACCTTGAGTGTTTGAATCTTCATTTTATTTTGCATCAGCTATATAAGTTAGGTTATAACTATGGTGCAGTTTAAATAGCACTTGCAAATTTTTTATTTGTCTCAGAAGTTGAAAGTTTAGTGAAGTCCACTAAGACAAGGCTTAAAGTTACTTTGAAATAAACAGAGTTAATGAGATTTAAGATGGCAGTTAAATTTAACCTTCATAGTTTTATAAAGTAGGGATAAACATTGAATCCTGAACCTTGATTTGCCTGGAACCATAGTTTATTTTCTATTGCTTGCATCATAAAATATTGCTGTCCCTTTACTGGAGTGCTAGTGGTCTGATAGCTACTGAGATAAATCAAGGCTTGTAACAAACTATTAATGTTAGCTGTAAGGTTAGGTGAGGTCAGGTAACAATGTATAGGTTTCATTAAAAGTAATAAACAACACTTGAAACTTGTTTATGGTGGCAATGTAGTGTTTGTTTTTCATATGGAAGTAAAGTTCATGTACAGTATTTAAGTTTAGGTAAAATACATATGCATTTTATCATGTGCAGATGAAGTGCATATAATGTCTATATACTGTGCAGATTTCTTTCTGTTCACCACATATTTAAGAGTTCATTTTAGTGAAAGTTCTTGGCTTGTTTTCAATCCTGTTTATTACATAATTTCAATTTTTAAGTGCAAAAAAAATATACAGTACAGTATATGCATGTTAATGCAAAAAATGCAAACTTTATTTTCATATGAACAATGATGTGAACATGTAATTTTTTTAGTTTATTGTAATATGTGAAATTTATTTTGAATGGAGGTAATGGTCATGTATTTATTTTTGTTCAACACATGTGAACTTTATTTTTAGGTGAATATACAGTCTTTCACAGGCATGTGATTATATTTTAAGCCTTTATTCCTTATTTTGCAAATTTTCCTGTCTCCTACCTTCCAAGAGACCATTAGTAGGCCAACAACCAGATGTGGTTATTGTGCCTTAATGAAAATCTTGAGTTAATTTGATGACATTTTGTTGACTGTTTCATTTTAGCACTAAAATGTTTACATTGTTGTTGGTGGCATGTCAATTGTTGGCTGTATTTAATTCAAGGTTTCAAATTCTATAATCAGGAGGGCTGTCGACGATACCAGCAGGGAAACTTACATTTATTTTACTGTATATACAGGTGTACCGGTATATTTTAAGTATATTTTATTATATCAGTTTGTTTTAGAAGATTTTTGTCACCCAGTGATATATATCTCTGTTGGCTGGAACAATTGTTGCAGAGCATTTCTGGGAATGAAAGATTTCCGAGTAACAAGACGACTCTCTCTAACCCAGAAAAAATCCCCCATCCCTGGAATTTTTCTGGGTACTGGGAAAAGTTCCGTGGAATTTTCCAGGAATTGTACATTATTTCATCCTCGGAATTTGCTCCCAGACCCGGAAAAAAGTTTTCCAGAAAGTTTCCAGAATTTTCTCAGAATTTTCCAGTGACATTCATCCGTGGAATTTGCTCCCAGACCCAGAAAAGAAATTTGGGAGAGCGTTTCCAGAATTTTTCTCAGAATTTTCAGAAACTGCGCCTCATTTTCATCCTTGGAATTTGCTCCGACCTGGGAAATTAATTTTTAGAAAGATTTTCTGGAATTTTCTCGGAAAATGTCTCTGATTTTCAACCTCGGAAACTCGTTCACAGACCCGGAATGGAGAGAATTTTTCCGGAAAATTCCAAACCAATTTCAATTCGGGGTATTGGAGAGTTCCGGCTAACGGGGATTCTGGCTAATGGCGATTCCGCTATCGGAGATTTACTATTACAGTGCAACACAAGCATTTTATTTATTTAATTATTTTTCAGTTAGAAAATTAGATGTACATTTTATATACCATATCTGTCTGTTTAGTACAAATTTTCTTTTTTCATGTGAAGAATGAGTAGATGTACTTTTGAGAGATTTACAAATGGATGCATATATTTAGCTGCACAAATGATATTTTCTATTTTGGGTTCTAGATAAAGGTAAAGTGCACATAGTTCTTTCAGTGTAACACTGTCATGATTGTAATGACGGCTAGCCTGTTAAAACCTAATGATTCATATTACGCTTACACGTTCACAAAACCTTCTGAGTTCCCCAGTGGAAACGTCCTTCCGTTTTCTCTGTTTCTTTGATGACGTCAACGAGATGTCGTATCTTTGTTGACCCTTTTTCACCTATGAATATGAGAGACCCTGATAATCATAGTGAAATTGTTGTAGGGATGTTTACTATGGAATTAGTTAATTTTCCTGAAGGGAACTTCTAGACTTGCCTTGGGAGAAGGCGCTGCGTATTGGAACTTGCTCACCCGGGATTCCCATCGAAGACCTTTTGTGATCAATTTAATTCTTGCCTTTGATAGCTCAGTCAGAGCATTGTTTGTAAAGAGAATATTAGGGAATGAAACTGAGTTCGTAGTCTCAGTTTCAAACGTCAGAGTGTACAGTAACGTAATACAGTGAAATGGTTAAGTAGGTGGAATCCGTGACTTTGGCGTGGGTGAGAGTGCGGCGGGCATTTCAACGGTCAGTAAGCGCCACGATCCTCCCTCCACAGGTAGGTCATTCCACCTTCTCCGTGTAATTCACCATTATAAGTGATTTGACCTAATTAATAGTTTGATTGTGTAAGTGTTACAGTAACGTAGTTGATGTGCTCTGAGTGAAGTATTTTTACGTCCTTAACGTTCCTTTGAAATGATGATGTTCGTTATCAACAGTCAGTAAGCTCCTTGATCCTCCCTCCACAGGTCCCTATCGCAGCCTAGGCCGTGTCTGTGGCGTGGATGACGCATCCACTAGTCTGGGGAGATCTGAATACTAGTAGAATCGGATATCTCCGTGAATCCCGACCGTCAGAAGCTCCACTACCACCTATGGGCCCCATAGGTGCCCAGTAGGGAGTGACAGTTTGGCAAAAGTTTTCAAAATCTAATTGCTTGGGTTGGATTATTTGTCTATCGGCCACGCTAATTCCGAATATGTTTGAGTTTTTTACATCATTGCATTAGAAGGTTTGTGGATACTTTTGGGTTTGGCATGAAAAACGCGAAAAAAACTGTAAATAATAAAGGGACTGGCAATGTGGCACAACCTGTTAAAATCAAGTTATTGAATTGGATTATTCGACTACTGTGTACACTGGTTCATAATATGCTATTGTTTTACAACTCAATGCGCTACAAATTATGCCGATATTTTTGCTGCAAGTCACCACATACGTCTCTCCACTTTCTTCCAGTTAGTCACTTTAGACTTGTCCCCTTCAGTTATGATGTTGTCTGCAGCTCTGATGGTGTTTGCGATGTGAGCCACTGCATCATTGGATACCTTGAACCTGTCAGCAGTTTCTCCGATCCTGTCCTCGGCTTCTTTCTCCCTTTTCCTTTTCTCTGATCTTGCTCTCCTGTCGACCATAGCCTTGAACTCATTGTCATTGACATCCTTATAATCACTATCTTCCTGAGCACTGTCATCCACTGCCGACACTTTACACGACATCCTCTCCATCTCCTCCTTACTCTTTGACCTCATCTTCTCAGTTTTCCTCTCTTCCTCAGCCCTTTTCTTTGCCCTCTTCGCTTCCTTCTCCCTCTCTTCTTTCAGCTTGGCAGTCACAATTTTGTCAACGCCATCAATGCAGCCCTCCCTTCCCGGTTTCCTCTGGGCTGCCAGGAAGCTTTTCTCTCGTTCGTGCACTTTGCTGTCGTCTGCCACATCAAACAACTTCTCAGCTATATCCTCGAACCTCATCTTCAGCTTCCCGTTCTTCGTTTTCTTCCTTTTCTGTTTCTGTCCATTTCCCTTCATCATCATCGTCTCCCTCCGCATCCTCCACAGGTCGTGGACTCTCATTTTCACCCTGATTTCAGAGATAGTGGGGACAGTGGCCTTCCTATACACATCCAGTACCTTCTCAGTCACCTTGTTGGTGGCATCCATATAATCAAAAGCATTTGTTCTTCTCCTTAACCTCTCGTTTTCTGCTTCATAAGCCAGGGCACTTCCAACTTCCTTGTTCAGAGGCAACTTGTTAGATGGCAGAGGCATCCGAACCCCGAACACCTTATCGTTACCCTGGCGCAGCTGAGTGTTGCTAATCTTAGGACGACCCATCTTGGTGGCGGCCCTTTGAACTAACTGCAAAACAACACAGAAAAAACAACTTTCAGCACTTCAATATCACCACCTATTGAACAATATTTTATTCAAAAGTACGGACTGAGATTTTGTCCTTAACTGTCCAAGTCAAGCTACTTGGGCTGAATTCGTTGATCAGTCCTGGGACGAATATTACCAACGGCGTGAATAGATTCCGTGGAATAAATTCAGGGCATTCCCGTCCAGGGAGCCTCAACAAACTCTGTAAATATTGCCATTGGCCTGCCATTGGCACATATACGGAGTTTGGTAATGTTCCATGAGCGGGAATGTCCTGAATTCATTCCACGGAATCTATCCACGCCGTTGGTAATATTGGGCCCTGGTTTTCGAAATATACGTATGTGGTGACTTGCAGCAAAAATATCGGCATAATTTGTAGCGCATTGAGTTGTAAAACAATAGCATATTATGAACCAGTGTACACAGTAGTCGAATAATCCAATTCAATAACTTGATTTTAACAGGTTGTGCCACATTGCCAGTCCCTTTATTATTTACAGTTTTTTCGCGTTTTTCATGCCAAACCCAAAAGTATCCACAAACCTTCTAATGCAATGATGTAAAAAACTCAAACATATTCGGAATTAGCGTGGCCGATAGACAAATAATCCAACCCAAGCAATTAGATTTTGAAAACTTTTGCCAAACTGTCACTCCCTACTGTGCCCAGTCTTCCCCTAACGCTCTGCCCACGTGGTGACCCCGGATCATCAAGCCCCAAACAACTCCCAGCCCCCGTCATTGGTGGATGAGTCCGTAGCTCAGTAGGGCTATTTATGTGGTTGTGTTATTCCACCAGAATTATTGGAGTTTGTTGGAAGGTGCCACTTGGTGATGAGACACCCAGGGCGGCCACTTGAGTATTGCCCCTGGGATGTTGAGTGTTGTACTGGCAAGTGCCACTGGTTTTAATGGTGCTAAGGTGTTGTGAGAGTTTAGGTGTGTTAGTGTGTGTGTACACCCAGTCGTGGTGCAAGTAAATTGAGCCTGAGGGCATGGTACCAGGAGTTCCTATTTTGGTGCATATAACGTCTTTTCTATAACCATTTTTGTGTTTTTTTGTATGTTGGGTCTATTATTCACCTATAGTATTCACCGTTGTTCTTTCCCTAATGCTTGATACTATAATTACATGTACCCATGGGCCTTCCTCTCGCGTCACGCTACCAGGTCAGAGTGTTAACGTAAAAGTTGTTATAAGAGTCCCAAGCTCCTAAATGGTGGCAGCATATGTTGCCCGCTCTTATAACACAATGCATGCCTTTCAAGTCATGATAAGGTCCATGCATTTCCTCCAATGCAGCAGAAAGCAAAATACCATTTACCCTTAATTTTCAGTTCTTTTGCAAAAAAGAAGTTATGGGTTTTCATTGCATTTTTACCCCAGTGCATTTATTTTGAAATATTGACACACATTTGTTTTTGTTTAATTGCCTTACACATTTTCTTTGGTCCTCAAAGTACAGTATTTCTTTCATCTCATTCCGTTTTTTTTCTATTATTGTTCTGTTGTCAGCTCAACAGAGATGTAAATAATGTTCAGCTCAAATCTCTGGTTCTTGGACAGTATCCTGTATAATATGCTAATGTTCTCAAAGCAACACTTACCGTTTTTCATATCAATACAAATGTACACTAGGTGACCTGGTGATGTGGTGATCTGGTGGTGTGGTGAGATGGTGGTGTGGTGATCTGTTGGTGTGGCGAGCTGGTAGTGTGGTGATCTGTTGGTGTGGCGAGCTGGTAGTGTGGTGAGTTGTTGGTGTGTTCATCTGGTGGTATGGTGAGCTGGTGGTGTGGTGAACTGTTGGTGTGGTGAGCTGGTAGTGTGGTGATCTGGTGGTGTGGTGAGATGGTGGTGTAGTGATGTGGTGAACTGGTGATGTGGTGAGCTGGTGGTGTGGCGAGCTGGTAGTGTGGTGAGTTGTTGGTGTGGTCTGATCTGGTGGTATGGTGAGCTGGTGGTGGGTGAACTGTTGGTGTGGTGAGCTGGTAGTGTGGTGATCTGGTGGTGTGGTGAGATGGTGGTGTAGTGATGTGGTGAACTGGTGATGTGGTGAGCTGGTGGTGTGGCGAGCTGGTAGTGTGGTGAGTTGTTGGTGTGTTCATCTAGTGGTATGGTGAGCTGGTGGTGTGGTGAACTGTTGGTGTGGTGAGCTGGTAGTGTGGTGATCTGGTGGAGTGGTGAGCTGGTGGAATAAGACCTGGACTATGTGGAAAGTTAAAATATTGTCCCGAAAATTCGAGTTTGGGATTTGCTCACCGACCAAGAGCGGACGCAATACTGGCCAAGAGCATCTTAAGCGTTAATCATCAATAACAACACAGTCTGGAAACGACTTTTTACCACCTTTTGGCAATCCCCTCAAAGCCCTGGATTTTTTTACTCGACCATTTGTGGGTTTTAGTGGCCAGTTTTCACCCTGGTTCATTACGGCGGACGTGTCGGAGCGCTGCGGGCGAGGCGGCTTCTCGTTATTTATTGGTTCGTTATGTGAGGTGGTGGAGGGGAAGCTGGCCCACGGTGAGGACCTGTGCTCTCTCCCTCCGTCCCTCCCTCACTCATTCACTAGCTCACTCACTCTTTAATGCAGGAGAGTCATCAGGAGGCAAGTTTTTAGTCACTGGAACTCGTAATTAGCATCTATGTGTCGAGGGTGGGGGGAGGAGGAGGGAACTGGTTTCCTGGCGTACCTCTCTCTCTCTCTTCTCTCTTTATTTCTCTCTCGTATACAGGAGAGAGAAGAAGCAAGTTCTCTTAGTGAGCTACTCTCCAGTTTTTATGATTTCCTGAAGGCAGTGACACGTTTTGGACATTCTTGGTTAGACGTTTAAGATTTAGTAATTCTTCCTGTACACTGTCATTACCTCATTCCCCTTGTCAGTTCGCACCCGTTGTTACCGAAGACATAATAAGACAAACTACTCATTGCCCAACTGGAAAGAGAAGTAAATAATCGGGTTAACAGAATAAACTACTTCAAGACAATAACAAGTGACAAGAGGAGTGAGGGAGACACCCTTGTTAGTTTGGTGCATCAGCGTATAAGTCTTTTTTACTCTTGTCTGAATTAATCAAGTTACATGACAAAAGACTCGAGGCTCAGCGTGAAGGCTAAGGATTCAACTAATGAACATTCTATATTAGTTAAGGATATGAACAGTGGCGGTAATGTAGGCTATTTTTACTTAATGTCTTGCCCAAATCCCGTCTTTTTCTACACATGCCCCATTTTGAGGTTCATTTACCCCTTGAGCCATCTCGTACAAGTGTGGGAAGGGAGTGAAGATAACAAATAGATAAGAGTGACAGCAAAGGAAAGTATATTGGCATCTCCTCCTCCTCCTTCCTTTTTTTCTGTCCCGAGTTTACCGATTCGCCATCCTTTTTTTTCTTATGGGCATTAGGTGAAAATTATCAAACCAATTCACATATCAATTTGCTTGTTTATCTATAGAGTGGGGGAGGGGTGTTCAAAGCTGTCTCTTGGGGCACAGAAACATTTCCTTTATAGCAAAAAAAATGGCTAGCATAAGGCATATAAGCATATCTTAACAACAGCAGTAAAGGAAAGAGATGCCGAGGGCTTGGTAAGAGGGGCCCCGAAGCTATAGAAAGGAGAACTTGTTTTGGGGTTTTTCAGAACAGAAAAGGATCCCTAGCAGCGTTGTTCCTATCCGACTCGGGACACAGACACATTCCTCCTGTAGCAGTAGCATCAGCAATCTATCTGTCTGGCTCAGAGCATTAAGAGCGAGTGGTGTTTGTGGTATGTATGGAGAAGGAATGGGGGGGACAAAGGAGTCTCTCGTGCATCACTGCCAGACCCAGCACGTGTTCCTATTTCCCTTCACAAGACGCGTAAAGAGCCAGATATTGGGGACTAAAGTTTCTCCAAGATGATTTATTCGATTGTAGAGTAAAATACCATCTAGTATAACCTACTCAGGATATCAAGACGAAAAATGAATTTGTTCCCTTTGTTATGATGGTGGGATTTAGTCCATTGGAAAATTATTTGGTGGGATTTTCGCTCTTGGGCTTCCATTAAATATATTCAGCTTTTTTTTTTTTTTGCTTTCTTTGTGTTGGTGAGTAAAGTGCAATCACGGGATGATGAACGAGCTCGAAAGTTCATGTGTACCTTTTTCATGTGTGCGTGCATGTGTGTGTGTGTGTCTATTAATGACACTAAGGGAACATGATACACACACGAGGCAGATTAAATTAGAGTTAAATGAGTAATTGTATCGCTAAAAATAATAATATTTGTGTAACTATTCTAAAACAAAGAGAACGTAATCCCTACGATATGAAAACCAAATAACAATAGAAATTAAAAGATAACGAGACAAGCTTAACAAATAGAATGAAAAAATAATAATAACGAGTTTCTTGACAAGCAGTGTGTCCGTGAGGGGAGGGAATACCTGTTAACAAGGATAATTTGTGTTATCTCACGTAATATACACACTGCACAGTATTCTAAAAACGCTGATAAATATAGTAGTCAAAACATTAAATTTCTAGAATAATAAATCTTAACGCCTGTAAACTGTTTTTGTGGTTATCGTAAAAATGATTTTGTTTTGAAGATTAAAAAGACGTAATTAAGGTTTGTTACTAAATTTTAAAACAGTAAATTGTTAATAATTTGGTGAGCAAGTTAGAGGAGAAAAATACCAAAGAAATCACAAAATTCACAATTGCCCTCACTTATTAACGTGTCATTGTGATATTACTATATGTTGTCTTACTACTTTCCAATATTTCTTCCTCATGGTTTTCAGACGCAAGTGCTTGGGTGGGTAGTTCGTTACCTGTGGCTCCTGTCACTTTAAGAAAATAATGACGCTAAGATATCTTTCCATTGTTAAAATAAACCAAGAATCCCAATTGGTGTTGATGTACAGTCAGCCAAAGATGTTCGTATATTTTTTTAAATAATGAAAATTATATTAATGAACGGGCAACTCCACTACAACCGCAGCTGCCATAAGATTCTCACATCAAATTTTCTTCACTATTTAAACAAATATACGAACATTTGGAAACTTTTCATGACCTTAAATAACAATGAATAGTATATTATTATAAAAATGTTATCTTTGGTCTGTTTAATATTTATCCTGGCAGTGATACATCCGAAAGCAGATCCACCAATCACAATCACCTTTACATACAACCTTCCTTTACCAAGTATTGCCAGGTAAAATTGCGAGCACCAGACCCAGGGTGGGGTCGGTGCATCTTTAGCTGACTGTACATACGTGACCTCATCCTAGAGAAAAGTCTCAAACGTGGATTCTTAAACAACGGAGCCACGGCTGAATATTATTGTCCCTATACTGTACAATGTGTAACATCATCCTGGTCTTCCAACAGGATCCTTACTCAATACTGACGTGCGTGTCCCGTATCTTGCATCAGCTCATATATTAAGGTTTTCATTTTGGTATAAGGGGGAATCAATTCAACTGACAAGTCACCTCGGTCAAATTAGGTTGGGCGTAGATCTTAAAGGGAAAAAAGAGCCACTAAACTGCCTGTAACTGTCGAGACAGACAGACGGGAGGGTAGAGGCCGCTAGATCACTGTCCCTATACAGCCTCTTTAATTAATAGCCTATCTGACAACAATGATAGTTACACTTTAATTAGCGGAGTATTTGATGGTGAACATTCTCACTCCTTCGTCTAGGGTCTCCTTGTGACGGCTTCAGCGACTCTTCATTAAACCAACGCCTCCAGCACCGTCAAAACTCAGAGTTAAATGGATATAAAGCTTTTAATGAAGGTAGTGATTTACATTTTTCACTATCTAGAGACAATTAAAGGCGCGTATGCAAATGAACGTACGATGGAGCTTAACAGAACCCCGCCGGACACTATCAGATCAGCACCACCTGGTAATTACCGACCTTTATTGAGGCTATCAATAGTCAGCGAGTATGGAGGGGGAGTTGCCAGCTTCCAGTGTTCCCCCTTACTCTGCTAAGTCCACCGAACAGCTGTTGAGTGCACATGACACTGATGAACCTAGCTAGCACTGTAGACTCCATCTGACAATGCTAAATGCAACTGGAAGAGCTGATTATCCGGCACTACTTAGGTCACTTGGCACTGTCAACTCCATTTGACACTGCTGAATCGATTATCAGAAGAGTCATTGATTAGTCGAACTGTCTCTGCGACGAGATATCATTGTCCAAACGAATTGTCTGTAATGAAGAACCTGTAAAAGGTCACTCTAGTCTGTTATAGTTGCCAGGGCACTTTTCGGGTCCTGTGTGTGTGTACAAGAGATGTTTGCAGTTTGTGTGTATGGGCCCCAAAGTCAGTGAGTGTCATACCAACTATTAACCTTTTAGATGGCCACTATGCAATGTACAAAGCTTTACAATTTACATATGACAATAAATTCTGGTCCCATAGACACTATTAAAGTCACCTATGCACACAGGCTTCAAAAATGATGTTGTGCTAATATCCAACCTATAAAATGACCCCGTATTTGGTGACTGGACATACTACCTGATGTAATTGGCTCTAAAAAGAGATGCATTCTGTATGTTTATAAAGGTCTGAAGTGTGAGTAAAGTTGTTATGGTGATGGTCAAATGGGTCTCAGTCCTAATAGACCTTAACCTGACCTGATATAAACCATTAGAATTAGGGTCACGTGATTGGGGGTCATCAGGAATGGGCCCCAAGGCTAATGGTTAGGTTATGTTAAGTAGAAGGTCTATCGGAACTTAATCCCAATCGACCTGCCACTCTTGTAAGTGTTGCTGAAGGTGCCATTGGACTGAACTAGTAATTTACTGGAAAATAACTTATTCCTCCTTTGAGTAACATGTGTATACTAAGTCACACAGTTCCAGTAACCCTGACAGCTGAAGCACGGCAGCCAAAGATTATATCACAACTCACCCATTGCTCAGTGTACGGTGGCATAAAATATGTTTGTTTTTCTTCTGCTCAAAACAACGAACAAAGGACTCGTATAAATAGGAGGTGTTTAATGGACCCGGATTGTTGTTTCTTAAAATAATGAGTAAATAATTATATTTCGTCTTGTAAAATTTTGTCGACCTGTATTTTTTTTTAGCAGGTCTAAGATTCTGCCACTTTTTCAAAAATCTATCAACTTGTAGCAATTGCAAGATGTAAATATTCTCACCCTCACTAATATTAAAGCATTTTAAAATTTATCATCATGAAGATTTTATTGGGCGTCTGTTGTATCGTTTAAGTGACGTCGCTGCATCATAATTATAAGGCCGGTATTTACATATCTCTCTGTGTTGGCATTTATTGACGACAGCCCCGTAAGATAATCCCATTTAATGTCAAAATTCTATCACCAACGTCAACATGTCCCTCAACTTGGCTCTATCTAATTTTATACTTTTAGTGAGTTAGGTCTCTCTCTCTTCCTCTTTCTCTCTCCCCCCTCATCTCTCTCTCACTCAAGGCTTGAATATTCAAGACTTTTAACAGATAGTATTTGCAAGTCGTCATCGCCCAGGGAACATATACATATTCATCACTACAAATTTGGTGTAATAATGAGGTGTGTTTTCTTCACCTCGCGGAAAAACTGAAGCGGTTCCTCAAGATTTATGTCCCGGTGATGATTGTCGCGCTGATGTGACCCTAAACGTGTTTTTATATACGTGTGATTTGACATACATACCGGTACATGCATACATACATACATACATACATACATACATACATACATACATACATACATCGGATGGTATGACTTGACATAAATACTATTACATGTGATGTGATTTGACATGACACTAATATTATATGAGTGACACCACATGGAACACGTATAAATAAGATGCTATTAATACAGTGTAACTTGAATGGTGTATCTGGGATATTTACACGGGGTGGATCTGACTCAGGAATAAGATAATGATAATATTCTGACACATAAACTATGATAAATCTGTCACGTTGAATATGAAGTGTTTATACAAGTGAGAATGACTGTCATATTTATACCTGTAATAATAACCCTGACACAATTACGTTAAGTGACACAAATGACTTGCCTCTCAGACCATACGATACAAGATGGCACAGGTCCAATACCAATAGATAACGATAATACGATTAGTACATTAACTGTGACACACTTACATTAGGTGAAAGTGATTCTGGCACATTATATATGATGATGGTGATGCCTACATGTATATGATTCACTTATGACTGACCGTGACACATTTATGTAAGATTATATAACTACTAAACATATTCTGATACGCAATTATAGACGCTCAATGTCATCCTAACTTCCCTCCCCTCCTCCACACATCTACCCCGTTCCCCCTCACCTACCCTGTTCCCCCTCACCTACCCTGTTCCCCCTCACCTACCTTGTTCCCCCCTCACCTACCCCGTTCCCCCTCACCTACCCTGTTCCCCCTCACCTACCCTGTTCCCCCTCACCTACCCTGTTCCCCCTCACCTACCCCCTCCACCCCTTTCCTCATCCCTCCCTCCCCTTGTTGTTCTGGTGTTGAGGTTACATATAAGGATCATTTGGCTATTCTCTTTTACTGGATCATCACGTTTATAGCTCTTGTGGCGATGATCATACGACACTGAACCCGTCAACGAGCTTCATGTGAAATCCGTGATGTCAGTGTTGTGTATGATGATGGTTGGTTAACACTAAGACAAGTCACTGTAGATTCTTTCTTCGTGGTCGGGTTTGTGATCTAATATGGTTATAGTGATATTATAGGAATATGTCTACTGTGATCAGATTGGTATAATGTATTTATTTTTTAAGGCAGAGGAGAGCGTTATGATATTGGGACATGAGCGGTACGGGCCTAGAAAGAAAATTTCGTTGTTGAGTATTAGTATTTCAAAGTTAACGCCATGACTTTCAGATATCATAACGTTAATCACTTCGTACGAATGGAGTGAATACAAGAGTTCTGTATTTGAATGCGAATACTGTTACTTCTAATTTCTAGTAATGTGAATACAAAAAAGAAAGTGTCACTCCGAGTACGAATACTTTAATTTTTTATTGCGAGAAGTATGGTATGCAGTGGCAGATGATTTTATCAATTGTTTTCAATATATCAAACCTGTCTTGTGCAGATATATTTATAGATACTTTCTTTGTATTTATAATAGAAACAGAATAAAAACTTTTAGACAGGCTGCAGGCAGGCAGTGTTGCCACCATTTAGTAATTTAACTACAATTAAGTGCACATACATAGTACATATTTGGCACACGAAATCATTATTTTATTTTGATTGCCTATACTAATAACTATGGTATAGATAAAATTTAAATTAAATTTCAAATAGGAGTCAGAAATTACTGTTCAAACAATAACTTTAAGCTACAACTTGGCATCATACGGACTAACATCTCACACCATAATTATATGAACACGTCACCAGCAACCTACTGACAGTCTTTAAATATTTAATTTCATTGTATGATATATAGCTTCTCGGGTAACTCGGGGTCACAGATTCAATAAGCCGAGTGTACATCCAAAAAACTCTGTTCGTCCAAAATACATTCAGCAGCCAAGTGTAAGGTTAGTTCTATAAATAAAGCAATTATTATTCGTCAGGGTATCCACGAATATTAATACTTTGCCCGAGGTTTCGAATAGGAATGCAAATACTTGGATTTCTAATAGTTATGTATTCGAATATGATTACCGAATATTCCACTCCTGTACCTAACCCAATCTAAACTTACCCCCGCAACAAAAACTGTGTGGTATATTAACCATTTCGTATATTTAATCTTATTTAGTAACTTTTAATTGCTGTTTTAAATCACACAGTACATTACCTGAATAAAATGCAGGTCATTGTGATATTGCTTTTGAAATGGTGTAATTATGTTGATGGATAAAAATTCACCTTCAAAATGACCTGACCTAATATTGTACCAATGTTGACCTCATAAATAGTAAACGTGACCCAAGCAAACCATGCAAAATCAATAACCATTATATTATCAACCAATCAATGTTCTCAAATTGGCTTTCTGCTCTTACTAAAAATAATTATATACATTTAACTGTAAAAAATATATAACACCACATAATTCATAACACTGAAATCCCACTGAAGGGGAAGATTAAATACAGAAAAACGAGAACACTGTATAATTCGACTGCGGGATTTCAGAGATGGGTACATGTGTATAATGTATATATCTACCTTTTAACGTGAGATAATGCTGACATATCACTACTGTGCTTTGAAATATTCAGAAAAATAAACAACTGACAAATATAGGTATTCGTATGTGTAGAAATCTCGCAACATCTCGCTGTATCTAACTTTTTTCAGGATTGGGGGGGTGGGGGGTCGGCAAGTGTTCTAGAGTACTATATACAAACTAGGAAGACATAAAAACCAGGCCAGCAGCAGGTGGACGAGTCATGATAGACAGATGAGGGACGCACCACCAAGTGTCTCCTGGAACAAAAAGAGACCATAACAGCTGCCGTCATCCCTGTGTGGCCTGGAACAAAGGAAGCAATTATCAGGAAGATCACAGTCCGCGAGACAACCTACCTATCTATACGAGGACTTTAATAATGATCAAAAAAATTCATTACCTCGAGGTTTTAAGTTTTTAATGTCTTCAAGGTCTTTGTTAAGGCCAGCGACACCTGTTAACGGAAATAGCAAATGGCGTGGAGGATGAGTCAGTCACCTGCCTCGGGTATAATTTCCTTGTAATTTTCTTCACATACCCAAACATTGGATTCTGGGGGAGGAAATAAATAAGTAATATGATTGTTCGTCGAACAAGGCATCGTTGTCCTAAACAAATACAATCATTCAATCATTAAAGTCAATCTGTGCGACATATTTTTTTTAGGAACAAGCTAATAACGACGCGAATGACCCTAGAAGCTAACGACCACATACAAAAAAAAATGAAAACAACAACAGTTAACATAGCTTGAGTGAACATGGCGTTTAAAGCATCTCTCCCCGCATACCATCTCTTATTAATTAATTTACTATCTAATTCATCAACATAGTTTGAGTAAGATTATTGAGCATATTTTAATTAATATTCTAAATCACCCGGTGTTAGGAGCCGCTTTCTACTACTCTCCTATTTTTTTTTCTCAGGAGTTCAGATTCTCAAATATTCTCACAAATATTACCTATAAATGGACACATAAAACTGCACTTACTTGTTTTACCTGTGAATAAACGCGCAAAAACATATATATTATATCCAAAAATTACATAAATATACTGTTAGTAATGTTCGCTGAGCTCTAATAACAAGACAAACTAATGTAAAGTATTTGGAAAGATTTTGGACATCAGTTGTTCCTGGCGCTACTATACATTGATGATATACTCTTAAATACAAAAATAAGTGCAAAATATATCAGAGGCATACGACTGACATCCACAATAAGTCGTATAAATAGAACATTTTATAATTCCAAACCTTACTCATTAAAAATAATCATAATAATGTAGTTACCTAAACAAAAAAAAACCAGTTTAAACAAAGTGGACGAATTACAGTTTGCTTAAGTTTTGAATAAAAGAAGTGCTGACACTTCCCAGCTGGGCGGGTGTAGTCAGTGCCCGCCACCAGCAGAATATGTCTAAGGTTATTATCACAATAAATCTTGCGTCTTGTTATTTTAAAGTTATAATTTACCTAATTTAACCTAACGGAATTTAACTTAACCAACACCACATTTCGACCCGTAAGCTGTAACCTGCAGATTACAGGTACTGGCTCTCTGGTTAGAATTCCTCAGGTAATGACGCGCCACAGTGAGCACTCGAAATATTTCAGAGCAATAACAAAACCCCAGGTATTAATAACATATTGCTTCACCCTTAATAATCACATTCCTGTATAGAGCGTCGTTATCCATATTGTTTCGTTTTACCTTTACAAATTAAAAGAGTTTTTCAGATTTTTTGGGGGTTAATACATCACTTTATTTATTGTATGTACACTTAACTTAGTCTCTGGCATACATTAATTGATCGGTGTTTTTTTAATGGTTTAAGTTTATCGGTGTTTTATTGTCGTGTTGTGGATGAAGCCTCGTGAGTGTGGTCATATATGATAGTAGTCTGAGTATATATTGAGATTTGTTCTGTTTCAGTTCCGTTTTTCTCTTATCTTCAATTTAAAATTATTGCAATATTTCATGCTGACGTAATTATTATTATTTTTTATTTCATTGTTTCATGTAATGCATATTCAGTTTACTTCAGCTCAGTATAATGTTAATTTAATAAACGATATATATATGAATATAATTTTTCTCTTGATAACTGGCGAATGAAGAGATCATACAAGAGTCGTTGTCTGTTCACCGAGGCGTTACCTTGCCAAAGACTGAAAACCTGGACAACTAAAGAAGATGTTTTGAGATGTTAGATCATTGTTAGAGGTATTATGATAAAGAAGGAACACGCAGTGACAGGTAGTACATCACAGTCTACTCCTAGGTTTAAATGAATTATGGTAGATAATGGTTCTGTAAGATAAAAAAATTAACAGTAAAGGCAGGTGCCAACTCAGAGGTGTTCGTGGTGGTTAGTGGGTGTAAAATGATGGCAACAATTTCTATAAAACGGGTAGAGCGAGGAAGTATGTTGATGATTTTGGTGTTAACGTTGGAAACAAAATAATAGTCTGCTTGTGGTTAGAGACTCCCCGCCACCTCACCTCCCCGTCCTCCAAGTAGAGATATTAATGTATGTTATTATGGTTATTAGCATAGGTAACCCGGTGAGTGATGGAACCTACCGCTGTCTACCATCTCTTGTCAGCCTCCATACAACGCCTGTTCATTATCTTATCTCACTATTCTACCTGTCTGTTGTCTACCATACCGCGAGTACTCTACCTACCATACTGAGGTGTTTCATCATGTTTTCTACCATACCATGAGTACTTTACTTACCATACTGAGGTGTATCATCCTATTGTGTAGGCATAAAACACAATAAAACGGTATATTTGGCAAAGTTAATATCGGGTTTACGGGACCTATAATAGCAAGACTGGAGTGCTTATAGTGGTACCATAAGGATATTCAAAACAAGTTTATGTGTATTATATAAGAGCAAATTACTGGATGAACGACACACACACATGTAGTCAAACAGACGGAAGTGAGAAAAATGAACAAATTTCTGGACATCCAAATGAACCTTCTTGCAACAATCGTGACTTTCCGACATGTGCTCAGAGACCCCGCAACCGATAAGATCAGAGTCTGCGCCTCATTTGCCAAGAGACACCTGACTCGACCAATCCCCCGCCACCTTTCACGCCATAAGTCATATACAAGATTAACCAGCTTGGTCAGAACTCGCTTTTCCAAACACTCCTTTAAGAATTCACATTTTAGCTCCAAGTCTCGTTCGAAAGCGAGGGAAAATCGCCTCTGAAATAACTTTTGATGTGTTTTATAGGTGTCTTAGTTTTCTTTGATGTTGGGTTGGTTGCCGTATGTTTGAGGAAGATGGTTCTCTTCCCATGATTCGTCTAGTGTCCATTTTAACACCAAGACGATCATTGTGCAGCGCCTCATATATTTACCCGGTGTTTCGCGCTTGTTGATGGCTTTTGCGTAAATACAAAAGAACAGTAATCGTGTCTCCGGTACGAAGGCTAGAATTTTG